>NC_069499.1:613503134-613613134 GCF_027579735.1 Bombina bombina | reverse complement strand
CCCCGCCTCCATGTTTTGTTTAATTATTATTATTTCATAAGTGGAAGGTTTAGTCAATTGCATGGCTACCGACCACACTATTACTTTTACTGCATGGCTACCGACCACAACATTGCTTTTGATGAAGGTGTGCTCCTACTTTAGTCTGCACTTGTGTCCCTTTAAGAGTAGTAACACTTGAATGAAAAGAGAACTGACCTGAAGAGATAGCCAGGTGAAAGCTAAATAGTTAAAGGGACAGGAAACCCCAAAATTTTCTATCATGATTTGGATAGGAAACATACAATTTTAAGCAACCTTCCAATTTACTTCTATTATCAAATTTGCTTCATTATCATGTTATCTATTGCAGAAGGAACAGCACTGCACTACTGGCAGCTAGCCAATCACAAGAGACAGGTGTATGCAGGCACCAATCAGCAGCTAGCTCCCACTAGTGTAGGGTAAGTGCATATTCTTTTTTAACAAGTGATACCAAGAGAACAAAGCACATTTGAAAATAGAAGTGCATTTAAAAAAATGGCACGTTCTATCTGAATCACACAAGTTTAATTTTGACTTTTCCTATCCCTTTAACCAAGTAAACGTATAGCAAAACAAAGTCACAGGTGCCAGCTTAAACAGAGAAACAGGGGAGTAACAGTAACCGTCAAATTATTTAAAGGAACAAAAAAATAAAAAAATGGTTGCAGCAGTGGTTACAATTATTAGTTTATGTTGTGCACAGGGCTGGATTTGTCATTTGATGCAATAGGTAACTATGTAAGGTCATCTGCATTCAGCTTGGGGTCTACATGGCTCACTGCAAAATGCAACTTTCTATTCAATTGTCCCACATTTAATTTGCTTCAATCTTCACTTCCAGAAGAGGAATTATAAACTTTTGTAAAGCAGAACAAAAGTAAATAAAAAGCAAATTTTTAGTGATATCACTAGGCACAAGTGGACGATTTATACCAGTCTCCTTACCTGAATGGAGCACATTAATAGAATAATGCAGAGAGATGACTTGATGATGCAGGCATCCATGTTTTTTGTGTGTCTGGTGTGGAAATCGGTGTATGCGTTTCTTTCTGCCAAGGCTTGGGGTGGTCAGCAGTTTGAAGAGGTCTCTGATCCTCCACTTTCTCAATCACAAACTGACTTCATCGTCCCAAGCTATATAACCCCAAGTACCCAGCTGCCCCTGCAAATATTTGATGAGAAACCATATGTTTGATTTTAGCAGCCATAACTTACCATGCTTTAGATATCAGGTGTGGGACCCCTCATCAGTCTGAGAAACCTAAACCTTTAAAAACAGTTATGAACACAAACTTTATAGATATAGCCTTTGTGGGCAGATCTCTCCAAACCAAACACAACTGATCTTTATAGAAAGCTCTGTCAACTCAAAGACAATTGTGAGATTTAGTATATCAATACACACACAGAAAAAAACCTATAAAATACATTTTATATGTCGTCAATTTATGCTTTCCCAAGTATTTACATTAGTATGGATCTCATTTGTGCTAAATACTTTCAATCTTGCCAAAGACCGATTGCAAACAAAATATGCTGGGCACAGGTTATTACTTTATTTCCTTTTCTCACCTGTTTTTTTTTTTTTTTAAATGTTAATGCATTCTGTAGTTCAATTTAATAGGAAGAAAAAAGTATTCCTTCCCTCTGCAAATATACATATAGACATAGCTAAATGTCATCCTCTTCTGCGTTTTATGACTCATACTTTAGTCATTTTAAAGAGATTAACCACACCAGTTTTATCTACTGATTATATATAGATAGATAGATAGATAGATAGATAGCAAGTATATATACACACACATACATACACATACAGTATATTTAATGGGATGAAGAATCTGCCTAGTGATAAACTCCTAGATTAAAATCAACAAAACTTAAAAGCCTGTAAATAAGGATTCATGCAGTCATATCGGCTAATTAAAGGAACATAGAAAAAATACATAAAGCCAAATTAATCACTTTTCACTCCAGTCCTCATAAGCTATTTTTAATTTATTTAATTTTTAGTGTACCTTATTTACAGGAGTCTGTTCTGGCCCAAGAGCAATACAGAGGCTGTATTGTGCAAGCCATTACATACACTACACACCCTATAGAGAAAGGCTGAAGCAATACAGCATACAAGACCAGGACACTGGGTGCTAAGCCAACGATACCCATGGGTGGAGCTCGTCATGAAATGAGTGGGTTACAATAGTCTGGAGTGGCTAACTGGTCCCCGTTAATTTTATTTTTTGTTTCTTTGTTTTTTGTTTAATCCAGGACATTTATAAGGTAGGGAGGGCTGTTTGAGGAATAGCAGAACATATCTGCAAACCAAAACTGTGTGATGGTAAGGATCTATGTGCACATACAAAATAAAGCAATATACACACACAATAACACTTCTGTCTTTCTCCCTGTTTAAATGAATGCCAAGGAGTACACTCCCTTTAAATATAATGGCTCATCCAAAACAACCCCTTGCTCTTTAGATCCAGTCTTCAATTTAAATTTTAAAAAAGTGCAGGTAAAGGAAAGTAAAAGCAAAACTAAATGTTCCTGATTCAGACAACGTATTTCATTTTAAACATCATTGCAATTTACTTCTGAAGTTCTCTGGTTTGGTGAGATTCTATAAAATGCTTCAAAATTATTAACAATCCCCTCAAGGATTGTTTTAAAGTCCTTTTTACCTTAACTTTGTATCTCATTAATGGGACTTCAAGCAATAGTATTTATGTTAAGGAGAGACACTTACTTTACAATAAAGTGTTCAGTAAAATAAGCGGATTTCTCTTTATGCCGGCGAGTTTTTGAGAATAGGGCCCAATATTGGTTAATGAGTAAAGTTAGGTAGGCTGGCTGGAACTTAGGAGCGTGCATGTGTCTTTAGAATTCTATGGCAGCAGTATTTGTTTCTAGGTATAACTGCTATGCACATTGTTGCAAACACTGCTGCCAGAGGGGTAAAGATATGTGCATCTCCTGAGCTCATCTATAATTAAAATTTAACAAAGGATACTAAGAGAAGTAAGTAAAATTGATTGATGTGGGCTCTACTGTCCTGTCCCTTTAATTCTAAAACAAAAAGCTGATGTAATGTGAGCACATAGCATGGCTGTATTTGCATTTTATACTTCACATAGAATTACAAAAAGTGAAAAAGATTTTATTTAAATATATACGCAGGTGGGGGGGAGTTATAGGGCTGCTCAAAACAAGAAAAAAAAAATAATATATAAAGGTTTTAGTTTTACAATATATCTCAAACACGCACGCATATTTATATAAATAGATTTTAAGTAGATTAAATATTTATTAAAGTGGCATTTGTAAGGTGCTTGTCTTTTTGTGCGGTGGTGTTAGGGAATGATCCCTCTCCATCACCGACAGGTGCAAGATTGCGCCATCATATTTTCATATTCCTTGTATAGGATGTTGCCTCCAGGTTCAATCATAAGGACACTAATTGGACCATAGGCGTATGGAACACAAGATGGACGTGGGACATTCCCATCAACTACCTGATTGATGAAGTTCTGGATGATGGCATGATTGGGAGAATTATATCCCGCGTGTAGCAGTCTGGGACAATCTCCCTTGCAGTAGCCTGGGTTGTACCTGTGGGGTGCAATTATCCAGTGGTCCCATCCTAGCTGGTGAAAACTGACCCAGAATGGACGCAGAACACACTGGTTCTTGGATTGACCATTTTGACTTCGCAACTTTGGAAGTTTGATGCCTATAGTCCCTGCTTGGCGTGATTTCCGTACCCGCAGGCCTGGCACAACCTCACGTTTAGAGGCAATTCTCTCTTCATTGGCAAGACTTTCTAATGTGTGGTTGAAGTAGAGAAGCAAAAACGGAGTGTGAGAATTAGTGACTTCCAATACATTTATAGGTCGTCTTTCAGCCTTAATGCAGATAAGCTGTAGGTAAATGTTCAAAGTCTTTCTTGGCACATTCATCAGAGTTTTGAGGTAGGTTGTGAGATCCGCCTCAGCCCAAATCCTATTTCCAGCACGAACTCGGCTCCTGAAGGCAGTACCAGCATCTGGCTGAAGGCCCATCTTGCAGGAAAAGTGGGCATTTCCAAGAAACAGGGCAACAGGATGCATTATGGTGGCCTTGACCAGCTGCTGAGCATTTGTCACCCCTTGCAGGCTAAACTTTAGAGTCTTCATATGCCAAAAACTATCTAGGAGAGAAGATACACATGTTTAGCATCACAATATCTGTATTGCAGGCTGTAGTCATTGTTTAAAATGGCCAATGCCAGTTAACTCATAAATAGAAACAGTTTTACCCAACAGTGTATTAATTGTTAAAAGGACAATGCACTGTAAAACTGGTCTCAATGATTTTTCTAATGACTTTTTGACAGTTGCAGAGTATTAAATGTATAGGTAAATTGCCTATTTATGTTTATTTTTGTATGTGAAACATGCCCATTCAAGTAAACTGTGCCTGCAGTAAGGTCGTTCTTGTAGTTTTTTATTATTTATATAAGCAACAAAGTTCTGCCAATCCTAAAGTAGCTGATTGATGCAAGTTTTTCCTCAGTGGAATGCTCAGTCTGGGAGAAGCCACCATACACATGCAGATATACGCAAACACATGTAAGGGAGGTGCTTCTCTTAGACTGCGCACACTGCTGAAGGAAAACTTGCAATGTTCAGTTACTCAAAGATTGGCTGAACCCTTTTTTGCTTATTTAAATGGAAAAAAAACCATAACACCTGCTTATGATGGGAACAGCTAGTGACAGGAGCTTAGCATCAATTTGGAGGTAAGAAAGATTGAAAAAAACTTATTAATACTTTCTGTGGGGGTATTTAGGCTTCCTATTTTATTTTTATTTCTTTTTTGCTGCTTTTTTTTTCTAAACATTTACTTTCCCTTTAACACTGTGCAGCTGGTCTAACAGTAATTGGAGAAACATTAAAGGGAATAAAACCAATGTTTTTTTATATTATTTGGATAGACCATACAATTGTAAACAACCTTCCAATTTTTGTTCTATTATTTTGGATTCCATTGTTGAAGGAGCAGCAATGAACTACTGTAAGCTAGCTGAACACGTGGTGAGCTAACGACAACAGACATATGTGCTTTTCAACAAAAGGGTACCAAGAGAAATAGTTTTTGGTATAGGTGGTGTTCTGTAAAGAACTCCAATTCCTCGAAAACTCCAATCTGACGTCACTTCCGGTAAGTCTTCTATGTTAGTATCTGTTTTGCCTCTGTATGGGGTGCGCACTGCCGATCCTCTTGCATACACCCCAAGTAAACCTTGGGGAATGAGGTTTACAAGGGGGACTTTGCCCCCCTAAACCCCCCAGGCAGAGGCAAAATAGATAGTGTAGATAGGAGATTACAGTTCCCATCTGATTGGTTGTGAGTACTGTCACTCACTGGATAAGGACCAATCAGATGTAGGGATTCACAGGAAGTGACGTCAGATTGGAGTTTTTGATGTATTGGAGTTCTTGACAGAACACCGGTAGTTTCAACATGCAAGTCATTTTTTGTTTATATAAAAGTGGGCATTTTAAAATGTGTTCTAGGTTTCAGAAAAATGGAAAAGAAAGAAAGAATGGAATGATATCATTTCTAAATTCAAGCCCTATAAAACTAAAGTCTGGAATGAAACATGGGCATTTCTGGTGCCTTTAACAGATAAATATATATATATATATATATATATATATATATATATATATATATATATATATATATATATATATATATATATATATATATATTTTAGAGAGAAATGCACTCACAGGAACGAACAACCAGCTCAATACTATTGTTAGCCTGTTCTATGGCGATTCACCACCTGGGTGCAACTTCTTTTAGCCCAGTAATGCTTTTCACAGAGTAGATTTCTCCTGTAGTATATCAGTCTGACCCCGCCCAGCACCGAAATACCAGGCAACTCCTCTTTGAACAAGGAACACAGCAACCCCAGACGATCGTTTCGGCCTTCATTGGGCCTCGTCAGTGAGGTGTAGCAGTATTCCTCTAAGCACACTGAGCAAGGGGTCCACGTCTGGGTTACCATTTTTCACATAGGGAGACCTAAGAGAAATGCACTCACAGGAACGAACAACCAGCTCAATATCATTGTTAGCCTGCTCTATGGCGATTCACCACCTGGGTGCAACTTCTTTTAGCCCAGTAATGCTTTTCACAGAGTAGATTTCTCCTGTATATAAATAATATTTACACATAATTAAGCACCCACAAAAAAAAAAAATGACCAGCAGACACAGACAAGTGTGGCTGCACTGCTCTGCACTTGTTGGCTTAGGAAAGCTGCGTACTGCTGGCTGCTGCACGGACTTTATCACACAACTTTATACTCTGCCTTTGTCACAGCTCTGAGACAGTTTGACACACACATTTTTTTCTCTCAATGTTTCTAAATAAGAGTTTATAAAATGATAACTAGCAATAAAAACTGGATTTAAGAATAACTCAAAAACAGAGACTGAAAATCTAATAAATAACTAGGCAAAGTGGAAGTATTCAGGGTGTAGATATTTTAAACAAAGTTATAAAATAAATTAAACGATGCAGTGTGCTCTTTCCAACCGTATATCATTTGTATATATTTAATTCGGTAGCAGTTTTCTGGGAAGTAAGAACAACTATCACAGAGGGTTATGAGACAGACAAGTCATCTTGTTTATCTCTAGTTAGGTGACAAAGGTTCACATTCCCATTTCCCAGGGTGTTTACCCCGTGCTATTTTCCTACAGACTCCTCCTGTCCCCTGCACAATTGTAAAACTGCCAGTTTAGTTAGGGGCTACATGTTCCCGGGGTTACCTGCACGCTTATGGCCGTCATGTCCCGCTCTCTGATCCCAGCTTTGCACTGAGACGGCACAGTGACAGACTGCTGGCCGCTGTCCCACTCCTCCCACATCATCCTCCGTCTCACTCTCCTGCAGACTCCACCTACCCGGTTAGTAACCCCCAGCTAAGCACTCCTCTGGCCAGCATATTTTTTGTAAAGTCTGTGCAAACTGCTACGCAAGGTGAGCACTTAGCCCGGGGCATTTGAGGCTAGTTCCAGGACACGGGACACAGAGCTTCAGACCGGGACTGTCCCGTTGAAACCGGGGCGGGTAGCAACCCTAGGCACAGTGCATACTTAAATATACCTTTGAGACAGCTATAACTTATTGGAAAAATGTTTGCTAATAAATGTATATTACAAAAATGCTTCTATTTAAAACTGAAATGCAGTGGATTTTAATGTTGGCTAAAATGTCCCTTTAAATGAGAAAGAATTCACAAATTTGCAGAAAGTGGTTGAATGTATTTTGTTGTACCAAACTGTATCAAATTGTAAAATAAAGGGTTTTTCCCCCTTAACTAATGTATAATTTGTCAATTTCCTTTGTGAAGTTTGTCGATTCCTTAGTATCTCTTGTTTTCTTCAAAAATGTTGCCAACATAATTTTAAATGCTGTATACAACACTAGTCTAAGGGGGTGTTTTATCAAAAGGAAGAGTCACATACTAATCTAATGCTGTTCTATGGCAGCTCTTTTTCAAAAAATAATCTACAACGTACTACATACAAAGTGCACTACTCAATAGTAAATTACTACTTTATTACTCCAGTGTCATACAGATAAACGGTCAAAGGGATGGAGACCAGCAGCTCAATGGTAAAAATACAGAAAATCCTTGTGGAAGAAAATCTACTTGCAAGTTATTGAGATAACGATATATCACCTTCATACAATTTGTCTCAACCTTTTATAAGGGATTTATTTCCCCCCTTTTCTGAGGACTGGATCAAGATATTGTGCTGCCTGGGTCCATGAATAAAAAGATGCGCCTCAACTGTACGCCACACTACAGTCTAAACACAACCAGATTCAGTTGTCTCAGAGATTACAATTCAACAGATTAAAAAATGAACATGAGCAACTGCAGATGGGCATCATATAACATTAATTTCTCTTTAAAAATACTATTATCCAAAATATGCTCTAGGGACCAGATGATTAAAGGATTCTCCAGCTTGTATACAAATTGTAGTGCAGACTTCAATAGGAGCTGAACTCTCCAGCACTACAAGATCTCTCTCATTTCTGTATATTAAAGGGACATAAAACAAGTTGGGATAGAGACATAATATGTACTTTAATTACTTAACCTGCAAATGTATACTGCAGTGCCTTGTCATTAACCCTTACTTTTTAGTTTCTGAATTGTAGAGCTCTAACTCCCCCCCCCACACACATTTCCTTTTATGGCTGTAGCTATAGCCACCTTTGTTTTGGTAAAATGCAGAAGTGAATATGGATTATCTGTTGGAGCATACCTAGAAGCTGTGAACTTAGTTGAAATACAATGCCTCTGCCTGAACGCTGATAAGGGGGGTGGAGTTAGCTACTCCAGACAGCACAGCTTTGTAACTAATTTTCCTTATTTTTGAAAATTATTTTAAAATATTTGCCAGCAATTTTGAAACTATTTTTTATGCAAACTATTTTTACTTAGCCCTTTTAGGATATGCACAGATGTCAACCTGTTTTATGGCACTTTAAAGGGACAGTCAAGTCTAGAAAAAACTTTCATGTTTTAAATAGGGCATGCAATTTTAAACAACTTCCCAATTTACTTTTTTCACCAATTTTGCTTTGTTCTCTTGGTATTCTTAGTTGAAAGCTAAAACTAGGAGGTTCATATGCTAATTTCTTAGACCTTGAAGACTGCCTCTAATCTGAATACATTTTTTTTTTTTTAAATATTTTTATTGAGGTTTTCAAACAATATAATCATGTACATACAATGTGAGAAATAACAGATTGTCAGCTGTTACATTGCAATAATATCTTAACAATAAAAACAAAAAGCATTAGAACAGCATAAATGTTGCCGTATGTATTAGGGTTAGAACCTCACTTTTCAAAAGTTAACATTCAGCTCATAATAATATATATATATATAAAAAAAAGTGATAAACAATATTGTTGAGCTTGGAGGGTGGGATAGGGTCAATGTTATGTTTTTCTACAAGCTATGCTTATAAGAAGGGAATTAGGGTGCGGTATAGACGAGACAAAGCGCGTATTTAACCCTCCTGGTATAGGAAGTTTATTATAGTGGGGGGAGGGAAGTGATATTTTGTGTATGGTAAGCAAGTTAGTAATCAGAACGCCATATCAATTTTGCATGGTCCATGCAAGTTGTTTAACTATATATGAAAACATAGCTATAAATATAATATGCCGCATAGGTTAATTAATATAGGATGGTAAAGAAAACAGAATCATTGTGTGGTCCCGTAGTAATAAAAGGTCACTATCATCAGCTTAGGTGTATTAGCAGAAAAAAGGAATTAGAGTGGTTTCTAAAAAGTACAGGGTTAATATATGGTTTATTATAGCAGGTATGGATGTATATATACATCTAGAAATATTAGTACCATCAAGTAGAGAATGCTGTATATCTGGATGCACGTTGAGTGTAATACTGACAATTAGGGAAAGCAAATATCCCAAAAAAGGAATCTGAATACATTTTGACCACTAGAGGGCATTCGTTCACATGTTTCATATAGATAACATTGAGCTCAGGCACGTAAAGTAACCTAGGACTAAGCACTGATTGGCTAAACTGCATGTCTGTCAAAAGAACCGAAATAAGGGGGAAGTCAGCAGAAGCTTAGATACAAGATAATTACAGAGGTAAAACGTGTATTATTATAACTGTGTTGGTTATGCAAAACTGGGGAATGGGTAATAAAGGAATTATATCTTTCTTTTTAAACAACAAAAATTCTGGTGTTGACTGTCCCTTTAAAGGAGAGACCACCCCAGTGCAATAAAGCACTGCATGATTTTTTACACTTCAGATTTTATATTTATATTTTAATACATTTAGATTCAGCACTGATTTTTACAAATTCTGATTATGTTTTGAAATTTTGTGTTACTTTATAACAAATTATGATCATACTTGTGAATGTTTTACAAATGACATTGCACCTTGTATTTGCTCTACTGTAAACTAATATTGACAGTTTCAGAAAGTGGGAGGGACAGGGCAGTTCCCTGAGTTGAACAGGAGAGTTCACAGGGTATGTTTGTAGCTCCCTCAAATGGAGATTTTTCTTAACACAATGACAATGGTAAGTTCTTTCATCACCAGACTCAAGTCCAAATTGGCTCCTGCAAATAAGGAAAATAGTGGGTGGAGCTTGACCATTGAAAAACAACCACAGCAAACAAAGTGTTAATCTGTTATTATATAGTTCGGACTGAAGAATTTTTTTTATAATTACAAGGTGTTTAAATTCCATTTAAAGGGACATAAGGAACATATTGGTTTCTCCCATTTAATGTGGTCTTTATAATCTATTTTACCTGCTGTTGTGTAATAAATGATTTACAAGTAGCTTTTTTTACCTTTATTGTGTCATTGAAAATAGCTGCTTTTGCCTACTGAAACTACCACCTAAACTGAAAGTATGAATATTGCTACATTTTCTAAAGAAAAACCATGTAAACAGAAGTCAGCTGCAGCCCAGTGGGTGTAGGAGAGATATGCACTAAAATAGCTTCAATTGCTCTCTAAGCATTGGCATTTGTGTATTGAGACAGACAATGAGGCATATATGTACACAGAGAGATAAGATAAGGACATCTGCTATTTCTGCACACTCAGCCCTTTTAAATGGACAATGTTTTCCATATGCAAAACCAGCTACTTCAAATATAAAAATACTTGTAAACAAGCAATTTACCATACATCTAACACTACAGCTGGTATAACAAGTCATTAGAGAAACATTAAGGGTAAAACAAATTTACAGTACAGTATCCTTTTAAAGTGAATCTTTTATTTATACATTACAAATGTTCACTGAATTACAACAGACCTACATTTAAAATAAATTATTGATTTGTAGTCAGAAGATACACCACTTAAAAAGCCTCTTGAACACGGTTTATCTTCCTTTATTTTGGCCAATTAGGGGCATATACAATCAATATATATATATATATATATATATATATATATATATATATATATATATATATATATACACATACATACATACACACCTGAGATCTCATATCTTTGAGCCCTAATAAACTTGTGTGCAATATTTTTTTTAATCTTTATTAGATGGTGTTATGAGTGCAACTATACTTTGTAATGTATTTTTGATGTGTTTTAGTTCCGCAAAACAGTTAATCACAGCTCTGAGCTTGCGGTAATTATTCTAGCGTAATTGTGATTGCACTCACATGATCAATACCATTGTTAAAGCAACAAATCTAATGGTGGCCTAAGACTTTTGTACAGAGGTATATATATATATATATATATATATATATATATATATATATATATATATATATATATATATATATATATATATATATATATATATATATATCACTGTGCAGCATGTATGCATGTCAGAATGCACTCCAGCCCCTATGTGTGGAGTGGAAACACTAAAAGGGGACATGAAACCTAACTTTTTTTCTCTTGTTTTTCATGATTCAAATAGAACATTTTATTTTAAACAAGTTTCTAATTTACATCTATCCAGTTTGCTTCATTCTATTGGTATCATTTTTTGAAGGAGGAGCTATGCGCTACTGGTAGCTATCTGAAGACATCTGGTGAACCAATTAAATGAATTTTTGTGCAGCCATCAGCAGCTAGCTCCCAGTAATGCATTGCTACTCCTTAGCTTACCTAGATATGCTTTTTTAACTAAGGATACCAAGACAATGAAGCAATTTAGAAGATATAAGCAAATTGGAAAGTTGTTTAAAATCACATGCTCTGTCTGACCAATTAAATAAAGTTTTTTGGTTTCATGTCCCCTTAAGAGTATAGGCAAAATAATTAATGAAAGTACATTGCAAAGTTTTTTCTTTAATTATGCATAATTACATTATTTTAAGGGAATACATTTTTGAGAATGTATAGGTTATTGAAGATGAGGTCCCCTTTTCAGTGTTTCCTGCACCCTTGGATTCAACACTGTTCTCTGTATACAAGACATCAGACGTTCATAGCACAGAGACTATAAAATAGGCCTTGATACATAACAATTCTTTCAGCATCTCACCTTTCAGTACAGGAGATGCCTGTCTGATGGGTCTTACCAGCCGCACTGCCACCCCTGCATGGTGGTTGGCTCTGGGTCTTCCATGCCCATCTGCAGATCTGCGATAGAGTTCTAGCATGAAGCGTAGGTGTTGTAGGCTCAACTCGTGTCTTGCAGCCATCTGCTCTTTCAAAGGCCCATGATCCAGCAGTGTTTGGATAAGTGGAAGAGAACTGGAGCGTGCCAGCACATTCACCCCACCTTCCCCAGCAACCAGGAAAAAGAGAGCAATGAAAAAAAAGGGCACAAGCTGGTGGCGGGGGGCTGGCATCTTGGCTAGGGTGACATGTGCAGAGGAAAAGCACTGTCTGACTGGGGTCACTCTCAAGTAATTTCATGGAGGAGTGTATGGTGAACAAACCACAAAAAAACCTCAAGTAAAGCAGAGAGGAACCTGGAGGTCAAAATCAACATATTCACACCCAGGTGCACCCATTACTAATGGGAGGATCACTACTTAATGATTAATATTCTTATAAATATATAGGGTGAATGCTAAAATATTGTCTCCTTAAGAATCAAAAGCTCAGAATAAACTCTCATACGTTTTCTTTTGTTGTCTATGCTTATTTAAGTAAGAGAAGCAGTATCACATAGGTTTGGGGTAGCTATAGGAGCAGGAGGCACCTGCAATTTCCTCTTATGTAGGGCCAAGTAACATTGTGTTTGTTGAAGGATTTAAAGGAGCCGCCTGCTTAACCCTTTATGCACCTGAGGAATTTCAATAACTGATGTCAGAGGGAAGTTAATCAAATGCAAAAAATATTTATATATGAAGGTTAAAGACACATAGATTTACAAATACAATTTTTTAATCAGACAAATCCTTAACTTTCCAACTTATCCTATAAAGCAAGAAAACTTCAATATCTAAGTGAATTATGTAGGATAATATAGGTATAGGAGAGATTTGTCTGAATGATTATTTCTATCCTTAGTAAATTTAGCTCACATTAAATGCTTAGGGAAATAAAGTAGATAACAACACTTCATAAATGATCTATTGGAGACTGAGACAGCAGTTACTTGTATAAAGTGTATTAATTGTATGAATAAGCCTGTCTTAGTGTCTTTAGAATGGTATGTCAGCTGTCTAGGTTGTATTATAATCTAAAAATCTGTGTAAATAATAACACAAAATATGTATAAAAGTATATGGAATAAATACACAGAGAATAACACAGTAACAAAAGTATACAAGATTACTGTATAATAATATAATTAGTGGTGGCATTAATAAACAATAGGCCCAGTGGGAGGGGGGGGGGGCTCATCTAATGTAAGTGGTAACTAACATTAATGATAAAATGGTAACACTGACTTACTGTAAATATCAATCTGTAAAAGAGTAGTATTTATGTATTGACTAAAAATAGGGAAAACACTTTGGGCAAGATTACAAGTAGCGCGTTATGAGTTTTCTATGTGCGATGTAGTCTTTTCGCAACCAATTTCCATTGCGCAGGTATTACAAGTTTTGAAAAATCGCAATTGCCTCCAAAAGAGCTGTAGTTTACAGTTTTGCGCAACATAAAAGTTTCATGAAACACTTCAAAAAATACATTATAGTTACACTTATATTAACACTGTCTAACAAAAATGATTTAAAAAAAAAAAAAATGTAACGCAAAAGTTATAAGTACTCAAAGATACGAGATCTTGGGTGTTAGAAAAAAAAAAGCAGACGCAGGGATTTTACATTGACATACAGACACATACATAGAGAAACATGCATTTATATGTGTAGAGATATGTATTTTTAAAGAGATATTCTCATAAAGATCTCGAAATATATCTAGACATATATATATATTCATATACATATCTCACAATAAATAGATATATCAGTCCAAAAATCATGACATCTATAGAGAAATATTTATTCAGAAATAAATAGAACATATACCGTTTCGAAAACATTTTTGCAATATGAAATATTCACATTTTTATGTACACTTTTTAAGGAGAATACGTCAAGGGCTTTGCGCAACATATTACGGTTTTTGTGTTGTTTTTTTTCTATTTGTCTTCTCCATTGACTTCTATGGGGAATATGTGAACGTGCACGTGATTTCGCTGTTTGCATTATGCGGTTATTTTGCAACTTGTAATAGCTGCGCAACCCCAAATGTGAAAAAGCCATAATGTGTGTGTGCAGTGTTTTCGCCAATAATCTACCACCCTACTTGTAATCTTGCCCTTTGATAGTTATATGTCTGATTGAAATATCAGTTCACACACGTAGCCCCCATATTGCCGCTTTAAAAAGGGACACATTTGAAAAATACATATGTCAGGGTTCTTATACAAAACATTTCTGAAAACAGCCCTGACATATGTATTTTTCATATGTGTCCCTTTTTAAAGCGGCAATATGGTCACCCTACTTTATGCATGACTTGTACAGAGCAACTGACACCACAAATCTGATGCCAGGTCCAAGTAGCCCTTATTATGCCAGCTATATGCCCAAGGAAGAGAACAAATCAGATGCATGACCCTTGCAACCTCCATTATACTAGTAATATATACAAGTCAAGGCTCCTGCAGCACCAGATTATGGCTGAACCTTCAGATCAAATAAGTTGCCCCTGCAGACACAATTATGACAGCTTCAAGTCTAATTAAGACCTCATATAATATGCATGGTCCTTGCAGACCCACATATGCCAATTATGTGCCCAAGATCAGAAGTCTGGTCCATGAAGCCCTCATTACGTCATCTGCTGTCGTGGGCCCCAGTGCCTTTGCACCTGCTACATTCTCTATTGTTGTGGCCCTTGTATGTTATTTTGCCAAACAATAACACAGAGAAGAATACAGTAAATACAATATTGTCTCTTCTGTGTGTTGTAGAACCAGAATGGTAAATGTTTGTATGTTCAGATTTTTTAGCAACAATCTGTTGTTGTCACATGAACGTAGAGTCTATTTTCAAAGTAGATCGATGAATATTGGCTTTTGTGGCAATGAGTCATTGTTACTTAAAATTCTAGGAATTCTGCTACTCCTCCTACTTTTACATCACTGATCTGTAAACAGGACACATTTATTAGTAAATAAGAGCACTGTCTTTTTTGTCATATTTTCTGGTTTTCTCAAAGAATCTTTGGACCTCCCAAATAACAACCTATAGAATATGCTGACCCTCTTCTAAATAGCCACCCATGGACTGACCAACCTCTGCTTTTGGTCACGTTTTTACACCCAGTCCCAGCTGTAATTACTTAATCATTGGAGGAAAGATACAGTGTTTATGTAACATCACTGTATAAAAGATGGTGCCCAAGCCAACACCCTCTCCTGCGATTTGCATTGACCCTGTTGCATCAAATGAGTGATATGGGGCTCATCTGCATACTAACCCAAAGATAGGTAATAATTATTGTATATTCTGCATTATCAAAGGAAACTGAATAAACCTAGCATAGGATTGTAATAGTTTGTCTTCTTTATTCATGTTTCATAAAGTCCACATAATCAATTTCTGGATTTTCTTCCTGCTTCAAAGGGATCAGATTCCATACATGTAAACAAATTGGGGGGATTTGACCTTAAACACCTGAAGGTAGATTCCAGTGTGTGAATTTCAACAGAGGACTCAAGGCACCACTTTAAAACTCCTTGTCATGTATAACAATATAGAACACTGGAGAAAAGCACTGAACTGAGAATAGACTGAGCTCAGTAGCCCTCCCTATGGGATTAGATTTGCTCAGGGTGCAGTTTCTTTTTGCCTGGATTGTGCTTTTCATAAAAGAAAACTCTCCTGCAGTAAAATAGTCTGATTCCATCCATGAGGATAGTCCAGCCCTGAAATTATAGGCAATTCTCTTCTGAACAAATCATTTTTACAGCTAACTCTAGGTACTGTATATGTTTTGGCCTATGTGGGCTTCATCAGTGGAGGTGCAGACATATTTCTATAGGCACAGTGGGCAAGGGGTATATGTCTGTTTGCCACAATCATCCTTAGGGAGACCCCAATGGCCCACAGAACACAGGAGAAAAGCACTGAACTGTGTAACAATATGCCTGGTTTGTTGGCCTGCCAGATGATCACACTTTCAAGAAAAGTAAATATTTCCAGGCAGCATAGACTATAAAATGTGCATTTCACAACCACCAGCATGGATAGGATGCAATACTAAATGCAGAGAAGATGAGTGCATGCATGACCTGTCATAATATCCCTCACTTCATATTTCAACACAAAATTATAAAGAAATAGGACATCTTTATATTGAATAAAGCATGAGTATTTGATCTTACATGATTTCCTTTGAGACCATTAGATGATTATCTAGCTTCTTTAGAAGTCATTCATAGACATGAAGAGTATGGGTTTTTATCTATCACACTGTCTCTCCCCTTATGAAGTTCTCTAGTGTTACCCAAAACTCTATCTCTCCCCCTCAGACTCCCTCTGTCACACCCTCTTATACTCTCCCCTTTCTGTCTCATTTCCACTGTCACTATATACCCCCCTCCCCCGACTTCTTGTCTCACTTCCCTGTCACTATTTCTCCCCTCTGACTTCTTGTCTTACCTCTAATAAGCAAATCAGCTATTTAAAATAAAAAATAAACCTAAAGGAGCAATTTTTTAAACATTTAATACACTGCATCTGGTATAGTAGATAACTGGAAACACATTACGGAGAAATCAGTTTTACAGTTCAGTCCCTTTAGGGGCATGTAGTCCAAAAAAATCTCCAGATAAAATAAAGGGCTTTTAGTACAGCTCTCTATTGCATTACATATTGTAACATGTGAATACAAATTCAAATGATAGCCTTTTGGATAGTTCCACCAAATAGGTTTAGCCCCTACTCAAGGACCAGCTGAGCAACCAGTACTATCAAAAAGCAACAGGCAGGCAACAAACTTCCCAAATATCCAGATGTTCCTGTCCTCCTATTCCATGGTGTAATTGTCCCTGTAGACTAGTGGGTACAATAGAGAGGTAGCAGGCTAGCAGGTATAATAGACAGGTTGCAGGCTAGCAGGAACAAAAGACCTTTTTTTTGGCTACCGGGTACAATAGACAGGTTTCAGGCTAACATGTACAAGAGACAGTCTGCAAGCTAGCAGGTACAATAGAAGGGTTTTTGGCTAGCAGGTACAATAGACAGGTTTCAGGCTAGCAGGTATAACAGACATGTTTCAGTTTGTGAGATACAATAGACAGGTTGCAGAATACCAATTACAATAGACAGGTTTGAGTCTAGCAGGTACAATAGACAATTTTTTTTTGCCAGTGGGTACAACAGACAGGTTTCAGACTTGTAGGTACAATAGACAGGTTTTAGATCAGCAGGTTCAACGACATGTTTTGGTGTGTCAGGTACAATAGACAGGTAGGAGGTTAGCAGGTGCAATATAAAAGCAACAGATTAGCAAATACAATGAGCATTTGACAAGCCAGCAAGTACTAGAGGTGAATAACAAACAGAAAATACTATCTCTGGGTAACAAAACACCAGGTACTATATGTTTTTGCAGATGTTAAACACATAGTTGTAGGCAAACAATACAGCAATGATTAAATACACATTACAGCATTTTATTATGATACTCTCATGTGACTGCAGTGTATTAGTGGCATCCATGTAAAGTGTTAAAAAAAATTGCCTTGTGTATCTTATACATTGAATGGGGTTTAAAAAAAACCTGTGTACGTTACTGTATTGCAAGGTGTTAATGGCATCCAAAAGTGTTATATGATCAATGTTGTGGGTATTATTGGCATTTATATACTAATTGTTGGCCTTTTTCTGTGCTCATGTATACATATATTTCTAAGGGGGGCTATATTGACTTTAACCTTTTAACACTGTCAGGGCGTTGTATTCCGTCCGAATTTTGCTGGGCTTTAGCGCCGAAGGACGGAATACAATGTTCTAACCGCTTGGCTTTCCTGAAGCCACTGGTGCTTCCCTGATGGGATTGCGGTGTGGAGGGCATGCCTAGCATCATAGGGATGCCCCCCTGACGTGATTCCATCATTGAAATCTCGTGATCACGTGCACGATCGCAAGATTTCAATTTGTTTACGTCGGAACAGTTGTTCCGATGTAGACACGTTAACCCCGGCACGAAAGGGTTAAATGTCTAAATAAAAATTAAAGTAATATGTTAACCCTGTAGACAAATTGAAATCACGTGATCATGCAAACGATCGCGAGATTTCAATTATGGGATCGGGTCTGGGGGGCATCCCTATGACGCTAGAAATGCCCTCCAGACCGCAATCAAATCCTGCAAGCGCAGTAGGCTTCAGGACAGCCATTAGCTATGGCGTTGTATTCCGTTATAACGGCTTTAAAGCCCAGTGCCGTTGTGACGCAATACAACGGCATAACGGCGTGAAAAGGTTAAATACAGCTTTCTGTGTGTTAAAGTAAATATCCTTTTGTAAGAAAATAACAAAAGGAATGTACAAGTGATAACTTTAATAGCTAACTAATAGTGGATACAACTGCAAGCTTTTGGGACACTAAGGAATTGTGTGTTGAAATTGTAATATTTATGCCACACAGTCAATCCCCTTAAAGGGACAGTCTAAACAAAATTAAACTTTATGATTCAGATAGGGCATGCAATTGTAAACAACTTTCCAATTTACTTCTATTGTCAAATTTGATTATCTTTGTATAATTTGTTGAAGGAGCAGCAATTCACTACTGAAAGCTATCTTTTTTTCTCTTCACATTTGGTCAGCCAATCAAAAGAGGTATATTTGTGTTGCCACCAATCAGTAGCTAGCTCTCAGTAGAGCATTATTAGGTATGATTTTCAACAAAGTATACCATGAGAATGAAGTGAACGTTTAAAAAAGAAAGTTGTTTAAAATTGCATGCATTGTCTGAATCATAAAATTTTGTTTTGGACTTTGCTGGATTCTTCTTCCAGGACTCCGGAATAGAAAACAAAGAGAACAGACTGCTACTTCTGGACAGCCAGAACCATAGAAAGCTATGATAGTTGATGCTTGATAAGAAAGCACAGTGCATTTGAAGACACTATAGCACGACTGAACACCAAATACTTTAAAGGGACATTAAAAACTAAATTTGATTCATACACATCCCTCTAATTATGGGTGCCACCGTTTTGAAACCTAGGTTTCACTGCAAGTATATGAAGGAGAGTTGCTGCACATCTGCAAACATGTCAGCACTGAAATGCAGTGAAAGCTAGATTTCAAAATGGTGAGAACCCACGACTAGAGTGAGGAAGGGAAGAAATGAAATACTATGCTTATAAAAAGTATTTTGCTTTTAATGACACTTTAAGGTCACACATGTATAAAACTTGACAACAGAACTGACTTTTGTGATAAAGAGGTATGCAGGTACATTTTTGAAACCTGCAGGTACACAGTCCTGACTTTTAGGGAACATGGCATAAGAGCTGAAACTCTGAATACACACGTATACACCTTAGCAAGCAGGCTGACAGCAGAGATAACTCTTGGGAAAAACTGTGATATAGCTCAATGGAACTTAACAGAACATACATTGTTGATACAAATACATGAAACTTGATAAATGATCTGGCACTCTAGATACACAGATGAGCAATTTGACTCACACTTATGCAACTTGCCAGGGGACCTGACACACAGTATACACAGGGATGTAGATTAGCTCACACTAGATACGCAGGTATGTGACATAGCAGATAAACAGCCAATAGGATTTGCAATTTGTCAGGGGATCTGACATTCAGGATACACAGATGACTACAGGGGTAAACTCAGGACTCACACAGGCAACAGTGCTAGTTGTCAAGTAAGAACATAGGTGACCAGGAGACAGATGGCTTCAGAAGGTGAAGGAACAGCCAAGAAATTACTTAAAGGGACATCCCCATGATTTCAATAGGGAATGTCATTTTAAACAACTTTTCAATTTTTTAATTTGATATTTTTATTGAGGACAAAGTGTATACACTATTTATAGACAATATACAAAATAATGTCTTCCAATCTTAACAAGAGTAAATATATTGAATTAAAGGGACAGTCAACCATAGAATTGTTATTGTTTTAAAAGATAGATAATCCCTTTATTACTCATTTCCCAGTTTTGCATAACCAACACAGTTATATTAATGTACTTTTTACCTTTGTGATTACCTTGTATCTAGGAACCTTCTTCCAGCCCCCTGATCACATAACTGTGACTGTTTATTATCTATTGTCTTAAATTTAGCATTGTATTGTGCTAGATCTTAAATAACTTTCTGTGCCTGAACACAGTGTTATCTATATAGCCCACGTGTACTTTCTGTCTCTTTGTGTTGAAAAGAGATTTAAAAAGCCTGTGATAAGAGGCAGCCCTCAAAGGCTTAGAAATTAGCATATGAGCCTACCTATGTATAGTTTAAACTAAGAATACCAAGAGAAAAAAGCAAATTTGATGATAAAAGTAAATTGGAAAGTCAATTAAAATTAAAAGTCCTATCTGAATAATGAAAGTTTAATTTATACTCGACTGTCCCTTTAAAGTCCTCATTTTCCTTCCCCAAATTTGATATATTAGGTAGGTCACACTTGGACCTTTTCAGGTGATTTTGACAAAGTCCAGGGGATGTTGTATCTCAAGAACAAAGGAACTCAGCATCTTACTTAGATGAGAACGCTACAGATGTGATATAAGCAGATTGTAGTCCAGATACTGAGACCAGAGCTAAACATAGTATATACACATAACGTATTGACACAAACCATTAACCATGGAACAATTATAGTATATATTAATAAAGTAAAGGCCCCGGATGACAGCATGGAAGAAGGGCACCTGTGACCCCACTTCCCCCCCCAGGAGTGGATTATTCCAGGTGGGTGGGGTTGGGGAACTTTGATAAGTCCCAGCACTGGAAGTGAGGTCACAGGTGTCCTTCTGGAACAGCACGGTAGGAGGTGTGTTGCGCTGACTTACCTGAAGATGGAGGCCTTGTTGCAGGAGTTGCTGTCGGCGGCGAGGAGGAATGGCGAAGGATGGATCCGGCAGCAGTTATCCACGGCTGGGGAGGCAGCCACAGCAGGTCCGGTGTTGGAGTCATCTGTCGGGAGCGGAAGATGGCCGGCCAGGAGGTCGAGGCCACCGGAACGCTTGAGCCCGGAGGTCGGCAGGAGAAGATCCGGTCGGGAGAGGAGTCAGACGGCAGGACCACAGGAGCAGGCGAGGCTGGAGAGCGGCGAAGGTCAACGGTCCGGAGCGGCAACGGAGGCCCGGTCGCGGGCCGTGCTGAGGTCTGACGTCATCACGGCACGTCAACGGGCGGAGCCTAGGTCAGCGAGAGGACGCGGCAGGTCAGGACGGACCGGGAGAAGAGCTCGGGAGGCAGGTAAGCGGCTGAGCTATCGAAGATGCAAAATAGTAGTTGCAAAACGGGGCAAAAGGAAAGGCCGGTAAGCGGGCAAGTGAACGGCAGTGTGGCACCCAATAAGGCCAGAGGGGAGGGGGGGAGGGGGTGTTTGCCGGGATAAGGCAAAACGGAGAAGGCCCGGGGGAATGGGAGTGACGACCCCTGGGGACAGGTGTGGCCGTGACCGGAGGGGGAGAGGTATGTGCCTTCTTTTGTAGCTTAGCGGTTAGCATGCCAGCTTCGGACTCCTAATGGTTAGGGCTGATGCTTCTGCAACAGTAGATTGTGAGTTCGAGTCTGGGTCAGCTGCTTTGTGATTAGCTTTGGGGCATTAGGTTATTATGGCTGGCCGGGGATGAGGCCACGGGGGGAGGGGGGTACCGATACAGCCATTTGCGGTCCCGCATGGCGGGCCGGAGGCACTAAGAAAAATTTTATTTTAGGATGGTGCTACTTTAAAAAAAAAAAAAAAAAATATAACAGAGAAAAAGCAAGATGGATAAGCTAATCCGGTTTATGACCCCAAAAAAAAAAAAAAAAAAAAGATAAATATTAAATAAGAAGAAAATGGAGGTTTCTTGGGGTTCATTTTCCAAGGTCAGGGCTAGAGGTAGTTGGTTGTTCTTATTATAGTCGGCCACCCCCCCCTAGATTGGGGCAGGTAAATTGGGGCTGGTGTCTGGTCCATGGTCCTGGGGGGCTCAGAGGAGGGTTGGGTTATACGCAGCACCAAGGGGTCCCAGGGGGTAGGACGGTCTAAGTTTTCTGGGGAGGGCTGGTGACCGGCTGTGTCCTTAGGGGCGGATAGCGGGGGGGGGGGCTCCAGTTACGGGGAGTGCACATGCATTGTTTAAAAAAATTAAAAAAAATAATAATAAATAAAAATATATATATGAAAATGTATGAAGGGAGGAGTAAAGAGAGGGGTGTTTTTATGGATGGGTGGGACACTTTTAACGATGTGTTGTATTGCAGGTGGGACCGGGGGAGAGCCGAGGGAGGAGGCTCTGGACGCCTCTGAAGGAGTCATCCCAGCACAGCAGGACAGGTGTACGGAGCCACCACTCGAGCTCAACGCCAGTGGTGACTTCGCAGATGAGGAGGATGATCCCTTAGAAGGCACCTCAGCAGGAACGAGGTGTAGGAGATCTGTCCGCCTTGGCGCAGATCTTACAGCTATTGTCTCCTCAACGGAGTGGGGGGGGACAGGGGACGGGGTCTCAGAGGGGAGGGTCGGGGGGTAGGGGGGCTTCTGAGGGGAGAGAGGTTATGGCTATATCTACGTTACAGGCACCAGCAGGAGGAGGCAGGGCAGATCGGGGAGTTCTGCAGCTGGACAGAACGGCGACCGCAGGAGGTGGCAGAAGGTCTAGGTCGCCGCGGAGGAGGACAAGAGGAGGCGGACCATCGGCATCCCCCACTTGGGCCAGAGTGGATAGGAGCCGGGACCGGAGCAGGTACGGCAGAGGGAGATCTCCTGCCAGGAGGGAGACGGTTCGGAGGAGACTGGACGTGAGCAGAGGAAGGGAGGAAGAAAGCAGGGGCAGAGGCCGCAGGGACGAAACAAGGCCAGTGCGAGAGGAGCATTTAGAAGCTAGGCCGGTACGAGAGGAGCGCACAGAAGCAAGGCCAGTACGAGAGGAACGCACAGGAACGGTGCAGCAGCCAGCAGGTGAGATGGCTGGTGGGGCACCAGGTGTGAATGTGGCTGTGCCTGGTGAGAGGGAAGGGTTGATCTTAGGTCTGAAAGCTTTACTTGCGTCCTTTGAAAACCCGGGTGGGGGGTCCTCGGTGGCGGCAGCATGGGCCTCGCCCGGGCTTGCCCCGGCCGTGGCAGGGTTGCAAGTAGCGGCGGCAGGTGCGGTAACCCCTGCGAGCAGTGGGGGTGAAGTGATTCGGGCGCCCGTGGTATGGTCTCAAGTAGCGGCGGCGGGTACAGTATCCCCTGCGAGCAATGGGGGAGAGGTGGTTAGGGTGCCAGAAGGGGCCCTGCGGAGACCATGTCTCTGCTCGATCGGCCCTTTAGGTATTCACTTAATCAGTGAATTGAGGGAAAAAATTGGGAAACGGGAATATATAGAGATTTTCTCCCTGTTGCCCCTGGAGTATGTGTTAGAGGTAAAGGAGGACGAAAAAGAAAAAGGGAAAAAGGAGGAGGAGGAACGGAAGAAGCGCTGGCGCAAATTACCAAAGACTTTTAGTAATTGGTCACGGGCCTTCGGCATCTTGGCAAGTGTCACATGCGAGAAGATCCCGGATCAAGGGGCCCCCTTGTTTTGTTATTACGACAAAATTTCCAGTGCGTACAGGACCTACGGGGGCATGGCTTGGTGGCGGTACGACGAGGGCTTTAGGCAGCGTTTGACGGTTCGTCCTGAGATGCGGTGGGACGACAGAGATATGAGCATTTGGCTCGAGATTATGACCCCCTTGAGGGGTAGTCATTCCTTTCGGGGCTATGGGCAAACGGCTGGGAGCGGAGGTACTGGGGGAACTGGAGCTGCCCTCAGAAAAGGAGTATGTTTCCAGTTCAACGACGGGCAATGCAAGTTTGGGGCCTCGTGCAAATACAAGCACGAGTGTTCTGGGTGCGGGGGTGTGCACCCTTTCGCAAAATGCTTCAAGAAGGGTAAGCAAGGGACCAGGTCAGGGGACATGGGTTCAGCGGGCACGGACGCCGGTGAGGGTCGAAAAGATGGCCCCATGGCTAGAGGCCTACGCCAATAAGCGCGGACGCGCGGGGGATGCTGAGCTGCTTCTTATGGGTTTTAGCTCAGGTTTTATGATCCCATATAGGGAGGAACGGATGGAGGGTGTACCGGGTAACTTAAAATCAGCGAGGGAACACCCGGGGGTTCTAAGAGAAAAAATTGAGAAAGAGATCCGATTGGGAAGGATGGCGGGTCCATTTGTGGAACCCCCATTCCTGGACCTAAGGGTATCTCCATTGGGAGTGGTCCCAAAAAAGGTCCCGGGTCAATTCCGCATGATCCACCACCTGTCGTACCCTAAAGGATTGTCGGTCAATGACGGCATTGATCCGGAATTGGTTGCGGTAAAATATGCGTCGTTTGACAAGGCGGTGGGGTTAGTGAGAGCGGCGGGTTATGGGGCATTAATGGCAAAAGCCAATGTGGAGTCTGCTTTCCGTCTGCTCCCGGTTCATCCGAGGTGCCATCATCTGTTGGGATGCAGAATGGACGGAGCCTTTTTCATGGATTTATGCCTCCCAATGGGATGTTCAATTTCATGTTCCTATTTCGAGAGATTCAGTTCTTTTGTCGAGTGGGTAGTGAAGCAGACGGCGGGGGTTTCTTCTATGGTACATTACCTGGACGATTTCCTGTTCGTGGGGCCGGCCGGTTCGGAGGTATGCGATCGTTTGGTTCGGGCTTTCGGGCAGGTGGCAGGGGATTTTGGTATCCCGGTGGCAGCAGATAAATCAGAGGGGCCCACAACGTCATTGAGTTTTTTGGGAATCCAGATGGACTCCATTAAGATGGAGTGCAGGTTACCGGAGGACAAAGTGTCTGACCTCAAATCGGTGATCGGCAGGATGCTGGCGAGAACGAAAGCTACCCTTAGGGATATTCAATCTTTATTGGGAAAGTTGAATTTTGCCTGCAGGATAATTCCCATTGGACGGATATTCTGCAGACGTTTGTCATTATTGACGACTGGAGTTTCTGAACCAAGACACCATGTCAGGTTGACGGTGGAGGTCAAAGAGGACTTGAAAGTCTGGCGAACTTTCTTGGAGGAGTTCAATGGACAAGTGATCATGCAAGAAATAGGCTGGTCGGACGACCAGCTATGCTTATTCACAGATGCTGCAGGAGCTCATGGTTTTGGTGCCTATTTGAACGGCCAGTGGTGTGCGGGCAGGTGGCCCGAAATATGGACCGAGTGGGGTTTAACCAAGAACCTGACGTTCTTGGAATTATTCCCGTTGGTCGTGGCATTGAAGATTTGGCCGGAGCAGCTGAGCAACAAAAGGGTTTGTTTCCATTCCGACAACCAGGGAGTGGTATGGGCAATCAACCGTTTAACGGCAAACTCGCCGGCGGTGATACGGCTCCTGAGGGTGTTTGTATTGGAGTGCCTGAGATGCAACATATCTTTCAGGGCAGTGCATGTCCCGGGACGGTTTAACGTTATTGCTGACGCTTTGTCACGATTTCAGTGGGACAGGTTCCGAGAAGTGGCCCCGGAAGCGGAGCGGGATGGAATCGCATGTCCAGAGGACTTGTGGTACCTGGGTTGCCAGGAATGTTGAGATTAATCAGAGGGGCATTGGCCCCTAACACATGGAGGGCCTACGCCCGAGTGTGGAGGATGTGGGAGCGGGGGCTGCAGGAGGAGCGGTATCAAACATGCAAGAGGAGTGATTTCTTGTTATGGATGAGCTGGGTGAGTTCTTGGGAGAGGGAAGGGCTGTCGCCCTCTGAAGTGCGGAAGAGGATGGCAGCAATGGCATTCCTTTTTTGACTGCTGGGTATGGAGGATCTTACAAAAAAATTTGTGACCTGGATGGCAGTCAGAGGGATGTGTAGAAAGGGATTCCGGACGGATGGTCGGAGACCAGTTAATTTTGCGATTCTGCAGGGGTTGGTGTCGGAGCTAAATAGGGTGTGTTCATCAAGGTATGAGGAGCTGTTGTTCAGGACCGCGTTTGTATTGGCTTTCTTCGGAGCATTCAGGGTGTCGGAGCTGGTGGGAAAGAACCGGTGGGATGTGGGTGGAATGGGTAGGCAGGACGTAGTGGTGACGGAAGGGACAGTTGAGCTATGGGTTAGGAGGTCTAAGACGGACCAAGAGGATAGAGGATCAGTAGTAGTGTTGCAGGCAATTGGCGGGGAATGTTGCCCAGTAAGGGCGGTGAGGGAATACCTTGAGGTGGCCGGTACTGTGGCAGGCCCGTTGTTGGTTAATGCGGACGGGACGTCATTGTCGCGTTTTCAGTTTGTGGCAATAATGCGGAGGGTATTGGGTTTAAGGGGAATTGGGGGCCTGGATTTTGGCTCGCATTCGTTCAGGATAGGGGCGGTGACGGAGGCAGCTAATTTAGGGTTGGAGACTTCGGTGATTAGGAGGATTGGGAGATGGAGATCAGAGCGATTTCGGGGGTATGTGAGACCGGGTTTGGTGCCCCAAAACGGGGGGATCTGATAACGTTTTAATTTGTTTGCAGAGCCGGGGAAGTGTTGGATCGTAGGACACTCCTATGTTTACTGGGCGAGAAAGGCAGCAGCAGTGAAGCCGGATGGGACCCAGTTGGGCTTTGGAAGGGACCGCCTTATCATCAGATGGTTTGGGATCCGGGGCATGAAATGGTCACAGGTGGTGGGCACGGTGGTGGAGCATGCCAGGCTTTTCTCCCCCCCGAAGGTATTGGTGGTGCACTCGGGCGGAAACGACTTGGGATGTATGCCACAGAAGGTATTAATTGAGGACATAAAAAGAAGTTTTGATAGATTGTGTCAGCTGTTTCCAGGTATGGTCCTAGTATGGTCGGAGATTGAGAGTAGGGTAGTATGGAGATCGGCGTGGGACGCAAAAAAGCTGGAGGCTTCCAGACGGAAGGTCAATAGAACTGTATCTGGGTACGTAAAGGGGCTGGGGGGTGTTGGCTTACGCCATGTAGAGTTTGAGGGGGAGTCGGGTAAATGTTTTTACCTGAAGGACGGAGTGCACCTCAATGAAGTAGGGCTACATTTATTTAATTTTACTCTTCGTGAGGGGATAGAAAAGGCCTTAGCTTTGGTTGGCGGTACTTGCTAGGGAGCGAGTTGTGGCGGAAGTGCTTGCTAGTTTCTGTTGAGGCTTACGCCTAATGGAACATGGTGGTAGTTATGTGGGGTAAGCAAAGGAATGTGAGGAACGCCCAGCCCTGGAAGGGGTGGGGGCTTAGGAGAAGATAAAAGCAAGCACTGAGGTGGATTGTAAATATTGTTGAAAAGTTAAATAAAGATGTTAATTTATTGGTTCGTTTAATAAATAAGCTGCGGCCTTTTCTCTCCCAATTAGGTGTTGTGTATTTATTGATCAAGGAACGAATAGTGGGAAAATGTGGGGTCAAACTCACTGTTGTAAATAAAGGACATAAAATAAGAAACTATGCATGTAGATTTTTTAGATAAGTAATGCATAACTACTTTGGAATGAGAGTCACCCCATTCACACATTTCAATTTACTTTTATCACCAATTTTGCTTTGTTCTTTTGTTATTCTTAGTTGAAAGAAAAAGATAGGAGGTTCATATGCTAATTTCTTAGACCTTGAACACTGCCTCTAATCTGAATGCATTTTGACCACTAGAGGGCATTAGTTCATGTGTTTCATATAGATAACATTGAGCTGATGCACGTGAAGTAACCCTAGAGTGAGCACTGATTGGTTAAAATGGAAGTCTTTCAAAAGAACTGAAACAAGGGGGCAGTTTTCAGAGGCTTAGATACAAGGTAATCACAGAGGTAAAAAGAATATTTCTATAACAGTGTTGGTTATGCAAAACTTGGGAATTGGTAATAAAGGGATTATCTTTCTTTGTAAACAACACAAATTCTGGTGTTGACTGTCTGTTTAATGTTAGGCACTTTCTTTTATAGCATCAATGCACAAAACATGCAAGCAGAAGCCATACATACACGCTGCCAGAAATGACAAATTTGTGAGGTCCTATGTGCTTGTTTCTAATGACAATATCAGATAAATGCAAATGATATCCCCTTTACATATCAGATATAAAATAAATGTTAGGTATCTACATCCTCTATTTTAAAGTAGCATAATTTTTATTAGCTCAAAAACCCCTAAGTTTCTGGCTAATGTTACTTTTAAAGGGACATGAAACCCAATTTTTTTCTTTCATGATTCAGATATGGAATACAATTTTAAACAACTTTCTAACTTACTCCTATTATCTAATTTGTTTCGGTCTCTTGGTATTCTTTGTTGATGAAGCAGGAATGCACTACTGGGAGCTAGTTAATAACATGAAGCATAAATGCACAGCCACCAATCAGCAGCTCCTGAGCCTACCTAGATATCCTTTTCAACAAAGGATATCAAGAGAACAAACATAAATTAGATAATAAAAGTAATTTGGAAATCATAAACTCTAAATGATAAAAGAAAAAAATGTGAGTTTCAATAAATGTAGTTAAATAAAAATTGGTGTATATTTTCCCTTTATGGTGCATGTTGAAATACATATGATTTTGTACACTCACACTGATTAGTTTATACAAATGTACTTAAATGTTCTATTCTTATAATAATAAATAATAATAATAATCAGTGATTACAACATAACCAACATAAGGACACGGCACACTTAAATGTTGAACAGTTTAGTAGAGATTATATTTTGTGATAGATATATTATTATACTTTCGTACAGATGTTAAGTCCTGTAGTACCGGTCTCCCGCCAGTAGAGTGTAATATATACATCATCATTGAACACTAAGCATTTTGTCCCTTCCTGCCTCCTTCCCTCGCTGTTAACCCCGTGGTCCCGGAAGGAGGAGGTCCTTTCCATTGCAGACGCAGCCATGGTGAGACTTTCTCTGTGCTGCGGCCGAAATAAATCTATCGCCATCCTAGTCCATGATTGCTTTTTCCATGCTTCGGATAGCAGCATTACGGAGCACGGACTTTGGAAATCATAATCACTTAATATGAGAGTTCTGATTCTTAGGGAGAGGGGCGGGTAACCGGAGCCCACGGGCATTGTTGCTTTTTCTTGTGTGGGCATCCCTGAATTTAAAGGCCTAGGATGTGATATTAAAGTGCTTTGCGTAGCCGTATTTTCTCGGAACGCTCCTATGTATCGGTTAACGAATGTGGAATATGAAATGTGTACTTGAATGTGTTTTCTTTGACCATATTTTGAGCTAAAGGGAAAAATATATTAAAATATACACCCGCCTATAAGCCATAGCTGCACACTTGCCAATAAACTGCTTTTTTTTTAATTACCTTATTTTCTAAAGTTACCGTTGTTGGTTAAGGTTTCTCACACTTGTGAGATCTTGTACGTTGGATATTTAACCCCTTTGCTGCCAGAGTAGTGAAATGTATTTGTAGCAGGTAAGCTTTCTAGCTCACCTTCATGGGAGGTATAGCAGTCTTTAACCTTTCATTAGCTACTTGCCACCGTGATACTGTTCTGGTAAATGTAGCTTTTATTTGACAAATATGCACCTTTTAACTTAAAGTGATAAGATGCATATGATTTGGCTATGGAATTGTTATATATGCTTGCATGTTTACCAGTGTTTTGTACCCTGTCTTATGAAAGTTTGTGCTCTTTTAAATGGTTTCCTTTCGGTTATGCTTTCTTGAACTAAGATATATATTTTGCTTTCTCTCCTCCCTCTCTCTCCAAGGCTCGCGGACCTAAGAAGCATCTGAAGCGTGTTGCAGCTCCCAAGCACTGGATGCTGGATAAGCTGACGGGCGTCTTTGTGAGTATCTGACTTTTCCCCTGTAATACTCTTTTTATCCAAGTACTTCTTTTAGCTTTTGTTTAATCTGATAGGTTGATAGCAATATAACTTCCATGTTTTAATTCCATTGGCTCTAGTTAAACTTTTTGATACCAAGTCATTTTAGATTTTAAGCACGTTAGATGTAGTTTGTGTTTTTGTTGTTGCTGTAGGATTAATCATAGTAGTAGTGGCTAGCTAGCCTTATAGTTAACCATATTCATCTTCTTTATACCAAACGTTTTGTAACCAGTTGATTTGTGGTTGTACTGACTAGTAAAGTGATGGTAAATCCTAGCGTTTGTGAAATACTAGGATTTACCAATGGAACAAATAAAGGGGACTTTAAGTCATGAAATATAAAATACTTTATGCTAAAAGTTTCCTTATTTGTTTGAAGCATTTGCCACACTGAGTTGCACAGGCAGAACACTATTTTTCTGACAGGTGACGTTTCCCGCATGGCTACTTGCTAAGAAGTGGAAATGTCACCTCACATTAAAATAGTGTTCTGTGGGATGCCTTGGCAGCTCAGTGCGGAGAATGCTTCTAACAAATAAAGTAACTTTTAGCATGTAGTATTTTATACGTTATGACTGAAAGTCTCCTTTATTTGTTCCAATGGTAAATCCTATCGTTTCACAAACGCTAGTATTTACCATCACTTTAACTTACTGTTTGCATAGTTCTAGTTTTAAAAATAGATAAAAGTATCTAATTTGTAGATTATAAAACCATGCTACTTTTTAGTTCTGATTTGGTCTCTGTACTCTACCTAGGCTCCACGTCCATCCACAGGTCCCCACAAGCTAAGAGAGTGCCTTCCCTTGATCATCTTCTTGAGGAACCGGCTAAAGTATGCCCTTACCGGTGACGAAGTGAAGAAGATCTGCATGCAGCGCTTCATCAAGATTGATGGCAAAGTCCGCACTGACATCACATACCCAGCTGGTTTCATGGGTAAGGATCATAGACCTAATAGGGGGTTATTGGTATAGAGAAGAAACGGATATGCCAAGGGAGTTTTAAAGTTTTTCTAACCGGCTGTATACCCAGAACCAGTTAATGACCTTATAACTTTTCCGGTGTAGCCATTTATCTAAATTCTGCCTCATCTTACTGGTCAGACACTCTTCTCTAATTTTAGGGGATCTCAATTCAGTTTTTTTTTTTTTTTTGCTTGCAAATAAGATGAGGGGAAAAATCTGTAGTGTCACATCTTAAACACTTATGGTGTATGTATGTTTGACCCCTTCATGCAATCGCATTATTTCATAGCCTGGATTGGATCATGGGGGACTGCCTATGGTGCTAGGCATGCCCCCAGTCGGATTTCACATTGAATAAGAGGGTGCAGGACGGCAAAAATGTAGGATTTTCCATGCCGTCCTAATGGTGTTTTAAAGCCCAGTTCTGTTAGGGTGACATGCAACGGCTCACATTCAAGTTCTTTTCTTTTTCTTAAGCTGGTGTGTCAGCTCTTGTATATTGCTGTATCCTGACTATTGAACATTGTGTAGTTGCTAAATACCTTTGGGATATTACTAGGGTTCTGGACTGGTTAGGGGACTGGAATCGTAATTGAAACTACAGGCAGAAGTAAACCAAAGATGCAAATACTAATCTTACAAGTTTCTGCTTTGACTTTAGAGGCTTAAAGGGACATGAAACACACATTTTTTCTTTCATGATTAAGAAAGAGCATGTCATTTTAAAAAACTTTCTAATTTACTTCTATTATCTAATTTGCTGCATTATCTTTATATTGCTTGCTGAAAAGCATATCTAGATATGCTCAGTAGCTGCTTATTGGTTGCTGCACATAGAGGCCTCGTGTGATTGGCTCACATGTGCATTGCTATTAATTCAACAAAGGATATCTAAAGAATTGAGCAAATTAGATAAAATAATTAAATTGGAAAGTTGTTTAAAATGACATGCCCTATCTGAATCATGAAAGTTTAATTTTGACTAGACTGTCTCTTTAACCCCTTAATGACCGCAGCACTTTTCCATTTTCTGTCCGTTTGGGACCAAGGCTATTTTTACATTGTTGCAGTGTTTGTGTTTAGCTGTAATTTTCCTCTTACTCATTTACTGTAACCACATATATTATATACCGTTTTTCTCGCCATTAAATGGACTTTCAAAAGATACCATTATTTTCATCATATCTTATAATTTACTATAAAAAACATTATAAAATATGAGGAAAAAATGGAAAAAAACAAATTTTTTCTAACTTTGACCCCCAAAATCTGTTACACATCTACAACCACCAAAAAACACCCATGCTAAATAGTTTCTAAATTTTGTCCTGAGTTTAGAAATACCCAATGTTTACATGTTCTTTGCTTTTTTTGCAAGTTATAGGGCCATAAATACAAGTAGCACTTTGCTATTTCCAAACCACTTTTTTTTCAAAATTAGCGCTAGTTACATTGGAACACTAATATCTTTCAGGAATCCCTGAATATCCATTGACATGTATATATTTTTTTTTTTTTAGAAGACATCCCAAAGTATTGATCTAGGCCCATTTTGGTATATTTCATGCCACCATTTCACCGCCAAATGCGATCAAATAAAAAAATTGTTCACTTTTTCACAAATATTTTCACAAACTTTAGGTTTCTCACTGAAATTATTTACAAACAACTTATGCAATTATAGCATAAATGGTTGTAAATGCTTCTCTGGGATCCCCTTTGTTCAGAAATAGCAGACCTATTTGGCTTTGCTTTTTGGTAATTAGAAGGCTGCTAAATGCCCCTGCGCAAAATAAGTGTATTATGCCCAGCAGTGAAGGGGTTAATTAGGGAGCATGTAGGGAGCTTCTAGGGTTAATTTTAGCTTTAGTGTAGTATAGTAGACAACCCCAAGTATTGATCTAGGCCCATTTTGGTATATTTCATGCCACCATTTCACCGCCAAATGCAATCAAATTAAAAAAAACGTTAATTTTTTCACAATTTTAGGTTTCTCACTGAAATTATTTACAAACAGCTTGTGCAATTATGGCACAAATGGTTGTAAATGCTTCTCTGGGATGCCCTTTGTTCAGAAATAGCAGACATATATGACTTTGGCGTTGCTTTTTGGTAATTAGAAAGTCGCTAAATGCTGCTGCGCATCACACGTGTATTATGGCTAGCAGTGAAGGGGTTAATTAGGTAGTGTGTAGGGAGCTTGCAGGGTTAATTTTAGCTTTAGTGTAGAGTTCAGCCTCCCACCTGACACATCCCACCCCCTGATCCCTCCCAAACAGCTCCCTTCCCTCCCCCACCCCACTATTGTCCCCGCCATCTTAAGTACTGGCAGAAAGTCTGCCAGTACTAAAATAAAAAAACTTTTTTAAAGAAAAAAAAAAAGCATATTTACATATGCTGTTTAGGATCCCCCCCAAACAGCTCTCTAAGCCTCCCCCTCTGCCTTATTGGGGGCCATCTTGGGTACTGGCAGCTGTCTGCCAGTACCCAGTTTGCACAATTAAATGTTTATTTTTTTTAATTTTTTTTCTGTTGTTATTCCCCCCCCCCCCCCATAGATCAACCCCCACCACCTAAATAACGCCTAAGGGTTTTTCATTTTAAATTATTGGTCCCACTTTTATTTTGGGACACTTTTTTTTTTTTTTTCTGTAGTGCAGCGGTCCCCACCCGGTCCCTGCCCCGGCGCGCGCCCGCACTTCCACGCCCACGATCCCGCCCCCCTCCACATGACCAGGGCCATCGATGGCCGCCACCCACCTCCCACACCGACTCCCACCCACCAACGATACCGGCCATCGATGTCCGGTGCAGAGAGGGCCACAGAGTGGCTCTCTGCATCGGATGGTCATATAAGGTTATTGCAGGATGCCTCCATATCGAGGCATCACTGCAATAACCGGAAAGCAGCTGGAAGCGAGCAGGATCGCTTCCAGCTGCTTTCCACACCGAGGACGTGCAGGGTACGTCCTCAGGCATTAACTGCCTTTTTTCTGAGGACGTACCCTGCACGTCCTCGGTCATTAAGGGGTTAATAAGCAATTTTTAAAAACTGCTATATGTCCTGAAGTTAAATAATGGCATACTTAATTTGCATTTATTTCAAAGGCTTTTAATTCCCATGAGTAATTGTGTGTTGACCCCTGTGAGATGGTTAAGTCCTTAGGTATGCTGCTTTTCTGCTCACAAAAAAGTGGATGTGCATATCTTACTGTCACCAGCATCTATGGGTGCAGCAGTTGCTGTTGAGCATTTCTAACTTCACAACACTTCTTTGGAATTGGCTTTGCACCTGATCATTGGAAAGACTAACCACTTTGTTAATTACTGGTGATACAATTCACTAAATTTAGTTTCTCCTTCACATATCTTGTGACTAGGATTTATATTACATAGGAAATATTTTAGTGCATCAGTTGACTCCGAGTTAAAGGGACATTGTACACTATATTTTTCTTTGCATAAATGTTTTAAAGATAAAACATTTATATAACCCATACGGGTGTGTTTTTGTAACAATGTATAGTTTTGCTTATTTTTAAGTAGCATTGTGCTGATTTTCACAAAGTATCAAATGTATACTGATGTCTACAGACTCCAGCTTTCCTAGCCCCTTTCACTGGGTGTCCCAGCCTAAGTTTATCAACAGTGCTAAACTGGGATCTTCTAAAGAAGCTTTTAAAAGGTTTTATACTAGATTTTTATATCCATATCTGTGCATATTCTTTATAGTAGTGTCCATTACATGTTATATGATAATTGGTGTATCCTGTCCCTTTAAGTGTTCTGATATTTATTTCTAAGGAAAAGATGTTAATTTGTGAGTTTTTTTTTTTTGTTTCTCGCCTAAATCTTGTTGCTTTTTTAATCTAAAGTTGTTCTACATTAAGCTTTATGGAATCTACAATGTCATAAGTATAACATTGTTTCTTAACATTTCTATAGAACTTCTGTTTAGTTTATATAGTTCCGTTGTTTTTGGTATGATTGCTTCTAATACATATCCCCTAATCCTGCAGATGTCATCAGCATCGATAAGACTGGTGAGCACTTCCGTCTGGTATATGACACCAAGGGTCGTTTTGCGGTGCATAGGATCACAGCAGAAGAGGCCAAGGTGAACTTGTGAATTTATTATAAACCACTGAAATTTGTATTTTTTTTTTTTATTTTTTTATTTTTATGAACAATGCTCTGAATTTTGTAGCTTTTGAGGATAGCAAGTTCCATGCACAGAATTTTTTTTTTTTTTTAAGGGACACAAGTCAAAATTTAATCTTTCATGATTCAGAGCATGCACTTTTTAAACAACTTTCCAATTTACTTTAATGTGCAGTCTTTATATTTACACTGAGTCATTAGCTCCTACTGAGCATGTGCAAGAATTCAGACTTTTTTTGCTTGGCTGATGGCTTTCACATGATACATAGGGAGTAGAAATGGATATAACTTTGTGAAATTTGTCTGAAAACTTAACTGGTCCTTTAAAGGGACTGTCTACTCCAGATTAGTTTTTTGTATAAAAAGATAGGTAATCTCTCGATTACCCATTCCCCAGTTTTACATAACCAACACGGTTATATTAATATACTTTTTACCTCTGGTTACCTTGTATCTATGCCTCTGCAGACTGCCCCCTTATTTCAGTTCTTTTGACAGACATGCATTTTAGCCAATCAGTGCTAACTCATTAACTCCACAGGAGTGAGCACACAGTTCATATGTGCCATGTAGATAACAAACAGTGGCTAGCTGTAAAAACAACTGTCAAAATGTACTGAGATGACAGGCGTCCTTCAAGGTCTTAGAAATTAGCATATGAGCCTACCTAGGTTTTGCTTTCAACAAAGAATACCAAGAGAACAAAGAATTTGACAAAAGTAATTTGGATAGTTCAAAATTGCATGCCCTATGTGAATCGTGAAAGTTTAATTTAGACTACTGTCCCTTTAAACAGTATTTCATTTATGTTCTGACCCTTTTAAACCTGTGATGGCCAACTGGCAGCCCTTTTGCATTAGGATTGGTGGCCCCTGGGCCAAAGGAGAACTAAGCTTGTGTGGCATGATTGTGTGTTTTTTTTTTTGTTTCGCTTGCTAAATAATCTAAAAATGTCTGCTTTGAGGTTACAAGAGCCAATCTGGAGGGGTGAACTGTAAATTGGAGGGCTTTTTCATTTTTAGGAAATATATTATTTTTTTGTTGTCATAAATTTTATATGCAGCCTTTTAGGCTTCAGTGATATAGACCTATGGCCCCCATGCATTAGGAAGTTGGCCATCACTGCTTTAAGCCATGATTATACAAATTATGGGTAGCTGGCTTCTAAAGTACACAAACCCTTTTTTTACATCAATAAAATACTGAAACGGAATTAAAGTGAATGTAAAGTTAACCAAAGTCTGTCGTGTCATAGGCCAGAATTTTCAAAATTAGGCTGAGGAGAATTTTCGGATGCCATCTACATGCGCGTTCATGAGACACGCATGCTCTATTGGCCTCATAGGGAAATTTTGTTTATAGTATTCAACATCGATCGGTCAAAGTAAGTTGCAGTGAAAGCTGCTTTCCTAGCGCAGCCCGAAACTAGCCGTATAAATTTATATAATAGCTATCCTAAATTATTTTCAAAAGAAAGGCTTTGTATTAAAATGCAATATTTATAATTAAATTATGATGAATTAATGTTGAGAGGGGAGAGTAGCACATGCGCAATACCAATTTATCGGGTGTGCTTCAGAGCTACGTATAGAGCGGGTGGACCGCTCTATATGTCAGACATAGAAGAACCAGAAAGTGTCTTAGGAGAAGTTTGCAAAGAAATTAGACGCTATATAACAAAATGAGATTGTTTTTTTTTAAAAAAAAAAAAAAAATTACTTAGCGACTAGGTTTAGTATGACAGTCTATGCATAGCGGTGTTCCTGATGTGTTTAATTTTACATTCACTTTAAAACCTTAAGGGCTGTGCCTCTTGGCATTTATAAAGCTGTGAGTTAAACTTTAAACACTCAACGTATGAGTAATAGAGATCCAAATGGTTCAACTAAATTTTTTTTTTTTTTTTTAATTTATCCCATGTTTTCTCCCTCTTCCTTAAACAGTACAAGCTGTGCAAGGTGCGAAAGACCTGGGTGGGTACTAAAGGAATTCCCCACCTGGTAACCCATGATGCTCGCACCATTAGATACCCTGACCCCCTTATCAAGGTCAATGACACAGTCCAGATTGATCTAGAAACTGGCAAAATCACAGACTTCATAAAGTTTGACACTGGTAAGTATTGTGTGTTTTTTTTTTTTTTTTGTTTTTTTTTTTTGTCTGTTTTTTTTTTGTCTGTTTTTTTTCTCTTTGGTATGTGCATAGGTTCTAATTTCTAACTAAGCTTATGCACAGATAATACTAGCCATTAACTCTCCTGCATATTTTTTTATATAAAAACAAGTAAAATTCTTAAATAAAAAAAGTGTATAATCACCCTGTTAGGTAGCGCTTTTTAATTGGAAAATGGTTAATTACATGCTCTATCTGAATTAAGAAAGACAAAATTGGAGTTTTGTTTTTGTGAACTCGGTTATATCTGTATATGAGATTTGTAGCTTGTATTTTGACGCAGGTTTACACAGAATAAAGTCTTATTTTGCTTTGTTTGCAGGTAACCTCTGCATGGTGACTGGAGGTGCCAATTTGGGTCGTATTGGTGTCATCACCAACAGAGAGAGACACCCTGGGTCATTTGATGTTGTACACGTGAAGGATGCTAATGGCAACAGTTTTGCCACCAGATTGTCCAACATTTTTGTCATTGGCAAAGTGAGTTCTGTACACTGGTATAGTTCAGTAGCTATAGTTAAATTACTTTTAAGTACAATTGTTGCATTTTGATTTTAAAAGAAGCTGGTTATAACCAAGTCTCTTTTTGAAATTATATTGATATCTCAGTAATAGAAAAAATAAGCAAGTTAATCCATGTACTGGACTTGGTAGCCACTTTTTGGCATGTGTGCCTACAAATTATTTCAATATTCTTTCAGTTGTAATAGCATAGTCTATCCCCATGCAGCTTGGGGTGTACTAGTCAGTAATACGGATTATGATCTTGCAGACCAGTATAAATCCTATAGATCCCTCATGACTTGCCTCAGAGCTTTAGTTTCCTCCTTGGATTGTACCTACCACTTGCATGTGAATGCTTCCTTCAGATTCATTCCTTTTATTCCATTCACTTGTTTCCCTAGTCTCAAATGCAAAACTTTGAGACGTAACACAGCATTTTCCTAAGTTTCCACTTTGCTTTCTTCCCATGGTTGTCTTTGTTGAAGATACCTAGGTAGGTGTCTGGAGCACTACATGGCAAGAAATAGTGCTCTTGCAAATGGATAACATTCTTGCATAATTGCTGCCGTATAGTGTTCCAGGCAAGTGCACACTTCTGAGCTTATGTTCCTCCTTTTAACAAGATACCAAGGGAATGAAGAAAATGTGATAAAGTAAATAATAAAATTGTTCTTAAAGGGAAAGTCAACACCAGAATTTTTGTTGTTTTAAAAGATAGATAATCCCTTAATTACCAATTCCCCAGTTTTGCATAACCAACACCGTTATAATTATACACGTTTTACCTCTGTAATTATCTTGTATCTAAGCCTTAGCAGACTGCCTCTTATTTCAGTTCTTTTGACAGACTTTAATTTTAGCCTATCAGAGCTGTCTCCATGGTAAACTCGCGTGCATGAGCTCAATGTTATCTATATGAAACACGTAAACTAATGCCCTCTAGTAGTGAAAAACTATCAAAATGCATTTAGATTAGAGGCGGCCTTCAAGGTCTAAGAAATTAGCATATGAACCTCCTAGGTTTAGCTTTCAACTAAGAATACTAAGAGAACAAAGTAAAATTGGTGATAAAAGTAAATTGGAAAGTTGTTTAATATTATGTGCCCTATTTGAAACATGTATTTTTTTATTTTTATTTTTTGGACTTGACTGTCCCTTTAAATTACATGCTCTATCGGAATCTTGAAAGAAATTTTGGGGTTTGTCCCTTTTTTTTTTTTTAAAGACCTACTTCCCTTCTCTTATTGCCTTTAGTTCAGTGGTTTTGTTTCATTCTCTGAAAACATTTTCAATTCTCCTCCCATATCCCTCACCCCTCTTAATACTTTATTTTTCTCCATCTTACAGGGTAACAAGCCTTGGATCTCTTTGCCCCGTGGAAAGGGTATCCGTCTGACCATTGCCGAGGAGAGGGACAAGAGACTTGCAGCCAAGCAGAGCAGCGGCTGAACAAAAAACACCCTTTTCTTGAACTAAATAAACATCTTTAACAATAACCTCTGCACCTGGATTTATTTTATTTTGGATGTTTTATTCTTGCCTTAGCTGAGTAGGTTGTGTTGATGCCAGGAATATTTTTATTTTAAAATGATTATCATTAGTTCACGTGTCTGTGCACACACAGCAGATGGAAACAATGTGCACAGTGTCCTAAACCACATAACTTCCTGTGGGACTCTTGGTCCATAGGAAAATAGATCAGAAAAGAACGCACATTACTTATTCTAATGGCTTAAAAAAAAAAAAAAAAAAAAGCTGAATGTTCCTATGAGTTTAATACTAAAGATTCTGAAACTAGTTTGGATGGGAGAATACATTTCTAATTTTGCAAGTGCTCAGTGACTTTGGGTTGTTAAACTTTGCTGCTTGAAGCAAAGGGACAATGAACACTAAAATTGTTGAATAAAAAGAAATAACGCCTTTGCTTCCCATTTCCCAGCTTTGCACAATCAACATTGTTATTAATATACTTTAACATTTAAACCTCTACATTTTGGCCTTTTTCTAAGCCTCTTATCACATGCTTTTTTATTAGCTTTTCACAGGACGACTGCTAATCCATGTGGCCATATAGATAACCTTGTACTTTTCCGAGAAGTTGAGGCTAACAGTGGACTTGGCTAAAATTCAAGTCAATGGATAAGCCATGTGATCAGGGGGCTGTCAAAAGAGGCTTAGATACAAGTAATTAGAGGTAAAAAGTATATTAATATAAGTGTTTGTGCAAAACTGGGGAATAGGTAATAAAGGGATTCTTTTTAAACAACCATTTTGGAGTTGATTGTCCCTTTAACAGCATGTACTCTTCCAGTCAAAATTTAAATGCAAATTAAATCTTTGAATAGAAACATTAGCAAAAATGCTTCTAGTAAATGTTATTAGTATTACTGTTTTAGTGTTTTTTCTGTGCATATGAAGAGTAGCTAGATAGTCACAGTGCACCAGCATTGGGGCTTGTATCATGTCAGCAATCAACATATTGAGTTGTTACCAGATGGTACAAGCACCTTTAGGCTCTGAGCAACTGATGTTTAAGTATGCAACATGCACCAGCATTTCAAAGTGATGGTAAATTTACACCGATCAAGTATGTCTAACCTAAGTCGCTATTTTTTTATTTATTTTTTCTTCTCCTTTATATAATTTAGATTTCACTTACGGAGCGTTATTGCTCCTTGCTCTGCCCCCAGCATTACTTCCTGTTATTTTCTTCATCCCAGCGAGAGAGCTGAACCACCCCTCTCTAAGTCATTGTATTGGCATCTAGATCTTCGTGGTTCGCTCTGCGCATGCGTTACATTATATACATGTATTGCATACATATTGAATTATATACTTTATGATCATTCTAAGCGCAGCGTCTTTTGAGACAGAATAAAAACGGAGATTCTAATTTTTTGACTAATGCGAGTTTCTACATCCTAGACATTACCAGCAATTGATTTTTAAAATGTTATATTTCATTATTGAAAACCCTATTAATATTCAATATTCCATGGTTATATCAATTTCATTGAAATAAAAAAGTATATTAGAAATATATATAAATTATATTAATTTATTCATACTTTTGTTTGAAATTGAATAATTAAATAGGAGACATAATTAATATAATCTGGATTATAACATCCTAATGAAAGTCAAATATTTATTACACCTAATGTTATACATCTAATTAAAATGGTATTGAATTTTTTTACTTGGGGGGGGGAAAGATAGGAGTTACATTTGATATTTATAGACAGGACATATAATTTTGTTCATTGGAGATAATAATTTATATGTCCGGTACTAAATTTTTTTTTTAAAATTGATCAGCTGTATAGGTGGTTGTTTAACCCCTTAATGACCGAGGACGTGCAGGGTACGTCCTCAAAAAAAAAAAAAGGCAGTTAACGCCTGAGGACGTACCCTGCACGTCCTCGGTGTGGAAAGCAGCTGGAAGCGATCCTGCTCGCTTGCAGCTGCTTTCCGGTTATTGCAGTGATGCCTCAATATGGAGGCATCCTGCAATAACCTTACATGGCCATCCGATGCAGAGAGATCCACTCTGTGGCCCTCTCTGCACCGGACATCGATGGCTGTTATCGCGGGTGGGAGGCCATCGGTGTGACGTCGAGGGGGGCGGGACCGTCGGGGGCGCGCACGGACGGTGGCGGGTGGGAACTGCTACACTATGCGACTTAACTTTTTATTCATTTTCCGTAAACACAAAAAAAAGCACAAAAAGAGATCGTGGGGGGTTGGTTTTTGTGTGGGGGGAAGCTACACTACAGAAAAGTTAAAAAAATGTAAAACAAAAACATTTTTTCTTTTAAACTGGGTACTGGCAGACAGCTGCCAGTACCCAAGATGGCGCCCATTAAGTTAGAGTGGGAGGGTTATAGAGCTGTTTGGGGGGGGATCAGTGAGGTTGGGGGGATAGTACACAGCAGCATATGTAAATATGCTTTTAAAAAAACAAACAAATATAGCTTTTATTTTAGTACTGGCAGACTTTCTGCCAGTAGTTAAGATGGTGGGGACAATTGTGGGGGAGGGAAGAGAGCTGTTTGGGAGGGATCAGGGGGTCTGATGTTTCAGGATCAGGGGGTCTGATGTTTCAGGTGGGAGGCTGAGCTCTACACTAAATCTAATATTAACCCTGCAAGCTCCCTACAAGCTACCTAATTAACCCCTTCACTGCTAGCCATAATACACGTGTGATGCGCAGCGGCATTTAGCGGCCTTCAAAATACAAAAAAGCAATGCCAAAGCCATATATGTCTGCTATTTCTGAACAAAGGGGATCCCAGAGAAGCATTTACAACCATTTGTGCCATAACTGCACAAGCTGTTTGTAAATGATTTCAGTGAGAAACCTAAAATTGTTAAAAATTTAAATTTTTTTTTTTAATTTGATCGCATTTGGCGGTGAAATGGTGGCATGAAATATACCAAAATGTGCCTAGATCAATACTCGGGGTTGTCTACTACACTAAAGCTAAAATTACCCCAAAAAGCTCCCTAATTAACCCCTTCACTGCTGGGCATAATACACGTGTGGTGCGCAGTGGCATTCTAATTACCAAAAAGCAACACCAAAGCCATATATGTCTGCTATTTCTGAACAAAGGGGATCCCAGAGAAGAATTTACAACCATTTGTGCCATAATTGCACAAGCTGTTTGTAAATAATTTCAGTGAGAAACCTAAAATTTGTGAAAAAGTGAACGATTTTTTTTATTTGATCGCATTTGGCGGTGAAATGGTGGCATGAAATATACCAAAATGGGCCTAGATCAATACTTTGGGTTGTCTACTAAAAAAACATATGTACATGTCAAGGGATATTCAGAGATTCCTGAAAGATATCAGTGTTCTAATGTAACTAGCGCTAATTTTGAAAAAAAAAAATAATGGTTTGGAAATGGCAAAGTGCTACTTGTATTTATGGCCCTATAACTTGCAAAAAAAGCAAAGAACATGTAAACATTGGGTATTTCTAAACTCAGGACAATATTTAGAAACTATTTAGCATAGGTGTTTTTTGGTGGTTGTAGATATGTAACAGATTTTGGGGGTCAAAGTTAGAAAAAGTGGGGGTTTTTTTCAATTTTTCCTCATATTTTATAATTTTTTTTTTATAGTAAATTATAAGATATGATGAAAATAATGGTATCTTTAGAAAGTCCATTTAATGGCGAGAAAAACGGTATGTAATATGTGTGGGTACAGTAAAATGAGTAAGAGGAAAATTACAGCTAAACACAAACACCGCAAAAATGTAAAAGTAGCCTTGGTCCCAAACGGACAGAAAATGGAAAAGTGCTGTGGTCATTAAGGGGTTAAAAAAATGGTGTCTGTCAATAGTAGTGCATAAAACATAATTATCAACAATATATGAAATTATAAAACAGTGTAAAAAACAAATTTTGGAACACAACTGTATTGACATAGCAGCATATATTGAAAGAACGATATTTAAAGGAGACACTATAGTATAAAATCAAAAGGTTGTTCAACAGTGCATATGCTGAATTTAGTTGTGTCAAATTTTTAATCTTTCCTATTTGAAATACTTTCTAAATCAAATTGAGCAGCTATTGTCTATATAGTTTTTTTTTTCAAAAAAAGTATTGAAAGAGGTAAAGTTTTTGTAAATAAAGATATAGACATCCATTCAGTTTACAAATAAAAAAAGGTTTTATAAAAAGATCTATAATAACACAATTACATTTTTATAGTCAAAATGTGGTGGTATCAAACTATTTTATAACTAAAAATGACTATAGATTTTAAAAACAAAAGGGGTTGTAGACTAAACATATACTATATTCGCCGATATGAATCAAAGTACAATTATTTAAATCTTTAGTTTGAGTAAGGATAAGAGTATTAATGACTTGAATATATAATCAATGTATAGTTGATTTTTTATATATATATATATATATATATATAATTACAATCTATAATCTGCAGCGGGTTGAAATCTGCATCTAGAAAGAAGCACCATTAGAAAAATGAACTTGCCGTATATACAATAAAGCCACAGAAGATATCCTGAATATTTTTTTTCAGATTGAAATAAATAAAGCTTGCGCATAATTTAATGACATAGTTCTGTCAGACAGTGATCTAACATTTAGCGCATGCGCATATGTAACGAAGAATGTGTTTGCTCAGAGGAGTGTCGCTGACTGGCCTGGACTGTCATTGGTATTAAAAAAAAAAAAAAAAGTGACACAAATAAATCAATTGTGGCTGTTGTACGGGAGGAGGGAAGGTATGTGAAACTTCGGCATTTTAATGTTAAAATTTTAAAAATAATGATCGATTAACAGCTTTTCATGAATGAAAGTCACATCTTTAAATTTTACATACGATCACTAGTTTGATGTCAGCATAATTTACCATTGCTAAATACACGTGTGTATATATACACACACACGTGAAACTCAAAAAATTAGAATATTGTGCAAAAGTTCATTTATTTCACAAATGCAACTTAAAAGGTAAAACTAATATATGAGAGACTCATTACATGCAAAGCAAGATAGATCAAGCCGTGATTTGTCATAATTGTGGTGATTTTGGCTTACAGCTCATGAAAACCCCAAATCCACAATCTCAGAAAATTAGAATATTACATGCAATCAATAAAACAAGGATTGTACATAGATCAATATCGGACCTCTGAAAAAGTATAAGCATGCACACTGTACTCAGTACTTGGTTTGGGCCCCTTTTGCAGCAATTACTGCCTCAATGTGGCGTGGCATGGAAGCTATCAGCCTGTGGCACTGCTGAGGTGTTATGGAAGAACGGGATGCTTCAAGCTCTTCTGCATTGTTTGGTCTTATGTCTCTCATCTTTCTCTTGGCAATGCCCCATAGATTCTCTATGGGGTTCAGGTCAGGTGAATTTGCTGGCCAATCAACCACAGTAATCCCACGGTCATTGAACCAGGTTTTGGTGCTTTTGGCAGTGTGGGCAGGTGCCAAGTCCTGCTGGAAAATGAAGTCAGCATCCCATAGAGCTTGTCTGCGGAAGGAAGCATGAAGTGCTCCAAAATCTCCTGGTAGATGGCTGCATTGACCCTGGACTTAAAGGGACAGTCTAGGCCAAAATAAACTTTTATGATTCAGATAGAGCATGTAATTTTAAACAATTTTCCAATGTACTTTTATCACCAATTTTGCTTTGTTCTCTTGGTATTCTTATTTGAAAGCTTAACCTAGGAGGTTCATATGCTAATTTCTTAGACTTTGAAGGCCACCTTTTCAGAATGCATTTTAACAGTTTTCACCACTAGTGGGTGTTAGTTCATGTATTTCATATAGATAACACTATGCTCGTGCACGTGAAGTTATCTGGGAGCAGGCACTGATTGGCTAAACTGCAAGTCTGTCAAAAGAACTGAAATAAAGGGGCAGTTTGCAGAGGCTTAGATACAAGATAATCACAGAGGTTAAAAGTATATTAATATAACTGTTGGCTATGCAAAACTGGGGAATGGGTAATAAAGGGATTATCTATCTTTTAAAACAATAAAAATTCTGGTGTAGACTGTCCCTTTAATGAAGCACAGTGGACCAACACCAGCAGATGACATGGCTCCCCAAATCAACACAGACTGTGGAAACTTCACACTGGACTTCAAGCATTTTGCAGTGTGTGCCTCTCCATACTCTGGGTCCTTGGTTTCCAAATGAGATGCAAAATTTGCTCTCATCAGAAAAGAGGACTTTGGACCACTGAGCAACAGACCAGGTCTGATTTTCTTTAGCCCAGGTAAGACGCTTCTGACGTTGTTTGTTCAGGCGCGGCTTTACAAGGAATAGGACATTTGAGGCCCATGTCCAGGATCCGTCTGTGTGTGGTGGCTCTTGATGCACTGACTCTAGCCTCAGTCCACTCCTTGTGAAAGTCCCCAACACTTTTGAATGGCCTTTTCCTGACAATCCTCTCCAGGCTGCGGTTATTTCTGCTGCTTGTGCACCTTTTTCTTCCACACTTTTCCCTTACACATAACTTTCTATTAATGTGCTTTGATACAGCACTTTGGGAACGTCCAACTTCTTTTGCAATTACCTTTTGAGGCTTTCCCTCCTTATGGAGGGTGTCAATGATGGTTTTCTGCACAACTGTCAGGTCAGCAGTCTTTCCCATGATTGTGATTCCTACTGAACCAGACTGAGAGACCATTTAAAGGCTCGGGTACCCTTTGTAGGTGTTATGGCTTAATTAGCTGATTAGAGTGGGACACTTTGAGCCTAGAATATTGCACCTTTTCACAATATTCTAATTTTCTGAGATTGTGGATTTGGGGTTTTCATGAGCTGTAAGCCATAATCATCACAATTATGGCAAATCACGGCTTGAACTATCTTGCTTTGCATGTAATGAGTCTATCTCATATATTAGTTTCACCTTTTAAGTTGCATTAGTGAAATAAATTAACTTTTGCACGATATTCAAATTTTTAGAGTTTCACCTGTATATATAATCTCAAACCACTGCACTCCCTTGCTGTGTAAATTTGCAGGTGCTCAGTCCATATAAATAGACAACTGTGTAGTAAATCAGGCACTCTTGCAATCAATGAATACATTCTTTATTATCCGGTACACTCCGGTATTCCCAACGTTTTGGTCCTCACATTGGGTAAAATATCTGTCAAAACAACATTCAAATAATCAAAAACTATTCTAATTACAATGTCACACAGCAAGATACAGAGCACATTGTAAAACCGGAAATGACGTCATACCTGATCCGGGTCCGGCTATCACATACTTCCCCCTCTTCCGGATTTAAAGCTCCAGGTCCAAAAATAAACCAATCAAAAAAAGCACAGTGCAAACCATTGCTATGACAACCTAACAGCAAGCAGAAAGCAAAAAAGTCATCACTACCGTTCCTCATTTTACTAAAAAATTTTTTTTACCAAAAAACTAATCAAAACCATCTAAAATATCTATATGTATGCAGAACCGGATCCGAGAATGACACACGGAATACAAATCATAAATACAATCAAAATCTCATATAATCGAGTTGGTAGCGGCAATGTTATTAACGCACCAATTTATTAATACATTTATGGGCATAATTGCAAATTACTTTCTATAATCCAGCAGAGCTATAGTGCAAATGTGACTATCTTTCAGAAAGAAAACATGACAATTTAACTTGTTTATTCAACCCCCAAGTGGACATCGTTTGCAGGCGATAGATCCACTCCACCTCCCTGCAGAGTAATTTTTAGTGTCACCCCCTCTTGGATGACGCTTGATCTGATCTATGGGCATATACCTCAGGTCTGCCGCACCATGGTTTGCTTCCAAAAAGTGTAGGGCGACCGGGTGTTCACTTTTCCTGTTCTTTAATGCCTGTCTGATTGCGGATTTATGATTTGCAATTCTATCCTTTAGGGGGCGCTCCGTTTTACCAACATACGGGCATTTAATAATATACACCACCATCTCAGATGAACAAGTTAATCTATGCGTTAAGTGCATCATCTTCCCAGTTCGTGGGTGTCCGAAAGATTCCCCTAAAATCAGACTATTACATGTGAGACACCCATCAGACCTATAACACCCAACTTTAGTTTCCAAGGACTTATGAATATAGCACCCTATCGGGTCATTTTTTACCAACAGATCCTTGAGGTTACTACCCCTTCTAAAACCCACAATAGGGCGTTGATCTAACTTTTTATTAAGTACTTGGTCACTCTGCAGTAGGTACCAATTCTTGTAAATTGCCTTTTTCATATTTAAGGACTGTATATTGTTTTTGGGTGAAAAAAACACGAAGGAGGTGTATCACTGGGCTTAATATCACAAGGTTCTTGTGTAATAATTTAGCTCTATCGAGACAAGCCTGCTGATGTCCTCTAGCCAAGAATTTGTTCATCATTTCTCTTTCTCTCACTTCTCTAACTACAGGGTCTGAAACAATCCTTTTAACCCTGTGTAGTTGGCTAATCTGTAAGCTATTGACTAGTCCCCTAGGATGAAAACTAGTAGTAGTGTATTTCTATCTGTCTCCTTAGAATATAAGTCTGTGACTAATTTATCATTTTGTTTAATAATCATAACATCCAAATAGTTTAAATGAGAGTAGCTCACATTCATAGTGAAGCGGATCATTAAATCAATCCTGTTCAATTTGTTAATAAAGGCAGGCTCTGCATAGTTCCTGTCCAAATTAGGAACAAATCATCAATGTACCTACAGTACATCCCAATAAACTGAGTACAATGGATCACTCAGAATGTGTCTCCTCTCATAATCGTACACAAACATATTAGTGAATGAAGGCGTTACATTCAAACCCATTGCGGTTCCCGTTACTTGCATATAGTAATCTCTCTCAAATTTAAAGTAATTCTTGTTAAGAATAAATCGTAGCAGCTTCTGCATATAGACAACATCAGGTCCCTCATATTTCTCACTCAGGGAAACTAATTCACCTACTATCTTAATTCCCTCTTCAATGGGGATATTGGTATATAAACTACATCTAAAGTTACTAATATAATATCCTGAGCAATATCTAAAGATACATTATTTAACAATCTCAAAAAATGTCCAGTATCCTTTACAACAGTTTCCAATTCCCATACACAGGGCTGTATATAATGGTCTATATATTGAGCTAGTGGCTGCATTATTGAACCCCTAGCTGAGATAATGGGCCGACTTGGGGGATTAACAGGATCTTTATGTATTTTTGGAATGCAATAAAGGATAGGCCTAATGGGATGATTTTGTGTAAGAAATGCTACTGTGTCTTCATCAAAAAAATCCTGCCTTCGATCCCTCGTCAATGAGTTTACACGCCTCTTTTTGAATATTTAATGTGAGATCAACCAACAATTTCTCATAAACATTTATATCCTGTAATTGTGATAACACTTCATTCCTGTATTTATCATAATCAGGAACCACTATCCCCCCTCCCTTGTCTGCCCCCTAATCACAATCTCAGTGTTATTTTGTAGGTCACGAAGGGCCTTAGCCTCATCTTTGTTTATATTCAAATAACATCTATTATCAGAACCTTTAACACTCTGTTTAACCAATCTGCCAAAAGTAATAATACTGGGGTTAGTGCTACTGAAATCAATTGTACTTTTTAGCTTAAATCTAGGATTTAAGTTATGTGAGAGGTGTCCAAATTTTTCTTTAATACTAATTATATAGGCTGGTACAAAGCTTAGCCCTTTAGCTAATAAAGATTCCTCAGCCTTAGTTAAAATGTGCCTACTCAAGTTATATACTACCTTTTGTTCCCCCTCCTGTTGGCCGTTTTTTGTCTTGTATTTGCTGCCGCCCCTTCTGGTTGACCTGCTACGTTTTCTCCTGATCTGAAAAACCTGCCCCCTAGGAATATTGCTCTGTATAATCAAGGTTAACCTTAGAGAATTTCTTTTTCTTAAATGTTTTCAATTCTTCTCTAAAAGTGTTCACCCGAGCAGAGATTTTTTTTTTCCAGCCAATCAGTGGAGTTATCTTCCTTCAAAATATTTAAATTCTGTGATATTCAGATAGAGTTATGCCATGCAAATCTAACTCAATCTCCTTCTTTTGTAACTGTATCAATTCATTATGTATATCTGTTCAGCCTCTTCATCTGTCAGTGACAGTGTCTCTGCATGCTCCGTAGTTGCTCCAGCCTTAGTGAGAAAATCTTCCATATCACTGTTAACCTTGTTGTGTGACAGTAGATATATAAGGCAAATGATAGGGGTGCAGAGGAAATACAAATAATATAACTCAAACCACTGCACTCCCTTGCTGTGTAAATTCGCAGGTGCTCAGTCCATAGAAATAGACAACTGTGTAGTAAACCAGGCACTCTTGCAATTAATGAATAAATTCTTTATTATCCGGTACACTCCGTTATTCCCAACGTTTCGGTCCTTACATTGGACCTTTATCAAGGGTAAATATCTGTCAAAACAACATACAAATAATCAAAAACTATTCTACTTACATATTTACAATGTCACACATCAAGATACAGAACACGTTGTAAAACCGGAAGTGACGTCATACCTGATCCGAGTCCGGCTATCACATACTTCCCCTACTTTAACCTCCGGGTTTAAAGCTCCAGATCCAAAAATAAACCAATCAAAAAACGCACAGCGCAAACCATCGCCATGACAACCTAACAGCAAGCAGAAAGCAAAAAAGTAATCACTACCTGCATATAGGAACCGTTCCTCATTTTACTAAAAAAAACTTTTACCAAAAAAAAACTAATCAAAACCATCTAAAATATCTATATGTATGCAGAACCGGATCCGAGAATGACAGACACTTATGGAATACAAATCATAAATACAATCAAAATCTCATATAATCGAGTTGGTAGCTGCAATGTTATTAACACATCCATTTATTTAATAATACAGTCATGGGCATAATTGCAAATTACTTTTTATAATCCAGCAGAGCTATAGTGCAAATGTGACTATCTTTCAGAGAGAAAACATGACAATTTAACTTGCTTATTCAACCCCCATGGGGACATCGTTTGCAGGCGATAGATCCACTCCACCTCCCTGCAGAGTAATTGCTTTTTAGTGTCACCCCCTCTTGGATGACGCTTGATCTGATCTATGGGCATATACCTTAGGTCTGCCGCACCATGGTTTGCTTGCAAAAAGTGTAGGGTGACCGGGTGGTCACTTTTCCTGTTCCTGTTCTTTAATGCCTGTCTGATTGTGGATTTATGATTTGCAATTTAGGGGGCGCTCCGTTTTAGCAACATACATTAACCCACACCCACAGTGTCTGTCATTCTCGGATCTGGTTCTGCATACATATAGATATTTTAGATGGTTTTGATTAATTCGTTTTTTTGGTATAAATTTTTTTTTGTAAAATGAGGAAAGGTTCCTATATGCAGGTAGTGATTACTTTTTTGCTTTCTGCTTGCTGTTAGGTTGTCATGGCGATGGTTTGCGCTGTGCTTTTTTTGATTGGTTTATTTTTGGACCTGGATCTGGAGCTTTAAATCCGGAAGTTAATGTAGGGGAAGTATGTGATAGCCAGACCCGGATCAGGTATGACGTCACTTCCGGTTTTACGATGTGCTCTGTATCTTGATGTGTGACGTAAATATGTAAGTAGAATAGTTTTTTATTATTTGTATGTTGTTTTGACAGATATTTACCCTTGATAAAGGTCAAATGTGAGGACCGAAACGTTGGGAATACCGGAGTGTACCGGATAATAAAGAATTTATTAATTGATTGCAAGAGTGCCTGGTTTACTACACAGTTGTCTTTCTATGGACTGAGCACCTGCAAATTTACACAGTAATGGAGTGCAGTGGTTTAAGTTTAATATATATATGTATATATATATATATTCTTATTTATAAAGCGCCAACAGATTCTGCAGCGCTGCCCATGGGTATAAGGATAAAAGTACAACGGAGAAACAATACAATAAGAGACAACATTTTACAGACAAATACAGGGGGAATTGAGGGCCCTATTCCCGTGGGAACTTACAATATATATATATATTCTCTCTCCTATTCAAAACTGAAATGTATCTATGTGGATTTAAATTTTGGCTAGGATGTCTCTTTAAAGGGACATTAAACACTAAATAAATGCTAGATAGAATGATGCATTCAAAGAAAAGATTAGTCTGAGAATAACATATTTATACAATGTATTTTTTAAAGTTTCATTAGCTGTTTAAATATGTAAAAAATAAGTTTTAATATCTGTAAAACAATGGGAGCTGCCATGTTATAACTTAGGTTACCTTCTCTGCTATGGCCAATTAAGGACAGCTATAAATAGGTCACAAGAGTCTGCAGCCAATGGCTGTGTTGAAAATAAGTGTTCTGCACTTCCAATTCTAACAGGAACTAAAAAGCTCACAAATTCAGAATGGAATTACCGGAAAAGGGGGCAAAAAAAAGTAATACAGTATTGCGGAGTTTTTTTATATATAAGATTTATAATTTTTTTTTTTTAAATTTTTTTTTTATTGAGGTTGAAAATAGGGCTTACAAACAATCTGTGACAGTAGTTAATATATATACAAACTGTGACATTTGTCAAATATACATATAGTTTGTTACAAAACATAAAAGCACCACGGTGCGTATGAGTAAATTAACATAGCTTCTGCCCATATATAACCAGCTTTATAGGACCAACACCTCAATTTAAAGGGTAAGGGGAGCATATTAATAACATACTTACAGAGAACACGAATACACAAAATTAGGGGATTCATATGGGGTCTGCGCCCCTGGGCTTAACCAGTAAGCTATATTAGCAGGGGGGGGGGGCAATCTACTAATGGTCATATTGCAAATGACCAATATATAAAGATCCAAACTCGGTTATAAGTGAATACTGCTGAACTTATTCAATTAGCTAGATACAATAGTGAACCTCAGTTTGGTACAATATGAGCTATAAGGTCTATTAAGAACTTTCATATATTAAGTAGTGTTAAACAATGAGATCTACTAGTCAGTAATTTACAGCTAAAACTGGACTGGAACATCATACTCACATTTCCCACTGGGAGGATTACTAGTAGCATTACAGTTAAGATCACATCAATTATTAAGTACAGCCTACCCCCAACCCAGGAGCAAGGGCCCTATACCCCTAGGTCAAAGGCAATCCACACAGCTTCCAAATATACAGTATAAGAATATGGTTAACATAAAAAGGATATCGGTTGACAAATATATATTTGAAATATAACAGTATAACTGAAATGTAAAAATTACTATAGGAATGTTCACCAATCTATGATTGGGTCTCAGCAATAGTAATCTATCAAGAGGACTTTGAATAAAAGGTCCTAGGTAGCAAAATTCACATTTAACAATTAGGTGTCATAAAATACAGATATAAATATACATTGTGAACTTCATACACTTCCTTGGGATATCTTGCACAGTACATCAGAAATAAGTCTCAAAGCAAGTACTAGCAAAAAAAAATCAGGTACACCCTATCACGCATCTTACAAGCAGTAATATATATATAAGATGGCAATAATATGTCTAAGTCTTATGACAGGGCAAACTGTATAATAATCAACCTAACTGTATAAACAATATCTAAATTGTGGGGGTCTAAAACTAATAGGGTAATGTCTAATTTAAGGAGCATCGTGAACTAAAACAGCTAGTAACTATTAAACACAGGGTTTCATTGTAGTCCAGCCAAACCTCATGTAATGCCGGACAGCACGCAGTCCTAACATGCCATTCCCAAGGAGTGGGAAGAGATGTAACAGGCCTTATCCGATGCCCAATCTAGGTCATGTGTCCATAGCCCTTAAGATTTATAATTTTATATTACCATCTCAAAATGTGTAATGCCCCTTTAACCCCTTGAGAGCAACTTTATTTAAAATTTGCAATGTACAATATAGGGAAATGGGGGCATGCTGCTTAGAAACCTGTATCTCAGGCTTCTAAGTAGCTACAGACCCCCAAGACCCACCGTTGGAAAGGTAATCACCTTAAAGTGAAGGTAAACTCACCTTAGTGTCTAACTAGTATTGCATTCTTCTTTTAAAATAAATATGACTTTCATTCATCGATTGTTATTTTTTTGTGTGTATATATTGACATATCACCTTTTTAAAGATATGCATTAACGATCCAGTAATTCAACCCATATTTTTTTTTTATCTGTTGATCACGTTTTTTGATCAACCTATTGAAATACTGGCCGTTAGGCGGCCGTGATCCAACGTCATCCGCCCCCTTGTTCCATCTGTGCATGTGAGATTTATTTTTTACTGTGAATTAATTCCTAGCGCGCACTCGTTTTGCGCATGCGCAAACGATCGGAATTCCCCATCTGCTGACAATGGTGTATACCATGGGTCAGCGATAACAATATATTCAGCTGCCTAACATCGTATAGTACTGAATGAATATAGCAATTCATTCAATACTATATTAGGAGATTTAGAGCATGCGCACTGAAAAGAGGCTTCAGCGATTTGCGCATGCGCATTACAATCAGAATTCGTGACCGCGCATTTGTGACACATAGAGAGCGGGTTGGACCGCTGAAGACGTCACACAGTGACGATAAAGGAAGTTTGGATGGGTAGGAGTTGGGTAATCAAACGGTAGGGAATTAAAAGTTTATTTTTTATTAAAAGTATTGCAGTAACAGGAAAAAAAACTTAGCGACTACATGAAGGGGATGATGATCAATGGTAAGAACGGATAACTTTACCTTCACTTTAATCAAAAATTTAAAAAGTAAAAAATAAATATATTTTAAAAAAGTAAAAAAATAAATGAAAAAAAAAAGCTAAAATCCACCTTAGCACCCAGGTGGGAAATGGCTTAGCACTCAATGGGTTAAAGCTGAGTACAGAAATATGCAATTGAATGTGAGCCCTAATTTATTTCTTTTTTTCTCTCCATCCCAGTAGCCCCCTTTCTCTTAGAGATTTTACATATAGCTAGTTTTACAATTACAGTTTGAGTAAAATGAAGCCCATCTTGTACATTATACCCTTCAGCATTATTGCTTTCAATTTAGCCTATCATACGCCTAGATTACGAGTTTTTACGGTAAGGCTGTGCGGTGCTAATGAGCAGTTTTCCCTCACCGCTCACCTACAGACAATGCTGGTATTACGGGTTTATACAAACTCGGCCCGCAAAAAAGTGAGCGTAGAGCAAAATTTAGTTCCACATCTCACCTCAATACCAGCGCTGCTTACGTTAGCGGTAAGCAGGTAAAATGTGCTTGTGCACGATTTCCCCATAGGAATCAATGGGGGAGAGCCAGCTGAAAAAAAACACCTGCAAAAAAGCAGCGTAAAGCTACTAACGCAGCCCCATTGATTCCTATGGGGAAATACATTTTATGTCTACACCTAACACCCTAACATGAACCCCGAGTCTAAACATCCCTAATCTTACACTTATTAACCCCTAATCTGCCGCCCCCAACATCGCAGACACCTGCATAACATTATTAACCCCTAATCTGCCGCTCCGGACACCGCCGCCACCTACATTATAGTTATGAACCCCTAATCTGCTGCCCCCAACATCGCCAAAACCTACATTATATTTATTAACCCCTAATCTGCCATCCCCAATGTGGCCGCAACCTACCTACACTTATTAACCCCTAATCTGCCGCCCACAAAGTCGCTGCCACTATATTAAAGTTATTAACCCCTAAACCAACATCTAACCCTAACCCTAACACCCCCCTAACTTAAATATAATTTAAATAAATCTAAATAAAATTACTATCTTTAACTACATTATTCCTATTTAAAACTAAATACTTACCTATAAAATGAACCCTAAGATAGCTACAATATAACTAATAGTTACATTGTAGCTAGTTTAGGATTTGTTTTTATATTACAGGCAACTTTGTATTTATTTTAACTAGGTAGAATAGTTATTAAATAGTTAACTATTTAATAACTACCTAGTTAAAATAAAGACAAATTTACCTGTAAAATAAATCCTAACCTAAGTTACAATTACACCTAACACTACACTATAATTAAATAAATTACCTAAACTGAATACAATTAAATACAATTTTAAAAAATTATCTAAAGTACGAAAAAAACAAACACTAAATTACAGAAAATAATAAAATAATTACAAGTTTTTTAAACTAATTACACCTAATCTAACCCCCCTAATAAAATAAAAAATCCCCCCAAAATAAAAAAAGCCCTACCCTATACTAAATTACAAATAGCCCTTAAAAGGGCCTTTTGCAGGGGAATTGCCCCAAAGTAATCAGCTCTGTTACATGTAAAAAAAGTACAATACCCCCAACATTAAAACCCACCACCCACACACCCAACCCTACTCTAAAACCCACCCAATCCCCCCTTAATAAAACCTAACACTAACCCCTTGAAGATCACCCTACCTTGAGACGTCTTCACCCAGCCGGGCCGAAGTCTTCATCGAAGCCGGCCAGAAGAGGTCCTCCAGATGGGCAGAAGTCTTCATCGAGGCAGCATCTTCTATCTTCATCCATCCGGCGCGGAGCGGGTCCATCTTCAAGACATCCGACGCGGAGCATCCTCTTCCAATGAAGTCCAACTGAAGAATGAAGGTTCCTTTAAATGACGTCATCCAAGATGGCGTCCCTTCAATTCCGGAATAAAGGTAGAAAAAATCCAATCAGCCAATAGAATGCCAGCTCAATCCTATTGGCTGATTGGATCAGCCAATAGGATTGAACTTCAATCCTATTGGCTGATTGCATCAGCCAATAGGATTTTTTCTACCTTAATTCCGATTGGCTGATAGAATTCTATCAGCCAATCGGATTTGAAAGGACGCCATCTTGGATGATGTCATTTAAAGGAACCTTCATTCTTCAGTTGGACTTCGTTGGAAGAGGATGCTCCATGTCGGATGTCTTGAAGATGGATCCGCTTGGCGCCGGATGGATGAAGATAGAAGATGCCGCCTGGATGAAGACTTCTGCCCATCTGGAGGACCTCTTCTGGCCGGCTTCGATGAAGACTTCTGCCCGTCTGGAGGACCACTTCGCCCGGCTTCGTTGAGGACTTCGGCCCGGCTGGGTGAAGACTTCTCAAAGTAGGGTGATCTTCAAGGGGTTAGTGTTAGGTTTTATTAAGGGGGGATTGGGTGGGTTTTAGAGTAGGGTTGGGTGTGTGGGTGGTGGGTTTTAATGTTGGGGGGATATTGTATTTTTTTACAGGTAATAGAGCTGATTACTTTGGGGCAATGCCCCGCAAAAGGCCCTTTTAAGGGCTATTTGTAATTTAGTATAGGGTAGGGCTTTTTTTATTTTGGGGGGCTTTTTGTATTTTATTAGGGGGATTAGATTAGGTTTAATTAGTTTAAAAAACTTGTAATTATTTTATTATTTTCTGTAATTTAGTGGGGGGGTTTTCGCACTAGATAATTTTTTAAAATTGTATTTAATTGTATTTAGTTTAGATAATTAATTTAATTATAGTGTAGTGTTAGGTGTAATTGTAACTTAGGTTAGGATTTATTTTAACTAGGTAGCTATTAAATAGTTAATAACTATTTAATAACTATTATACCTAGTTAAAATAAATACAAACTTGCCTGTAAAATAAAAATAAACCCTAAGCTAGATACAATGTAACTACTAGTTATATTGTAGCTAGCTTAGGGTTTATTTCTTCTATAAAGGTAAGACGAGTCCACGGATTCATCCTTTACTTGTAGGATATTATCCTTCTGCTAACAGGAAGTGGCAAAGAGCACCACAGCAGAGCTGTCTATATAGCTCCTCCCTTAGCTCCACCCCCCAGTCATTCGACCGAAGGTACAGGAAGAAAAAGTCATTCTCTTTGCCTACTCTAAGTACTAGGAAGGGTAAAGTGAAAGAGGTGATAAAATATTAGTTTTTAATTTCTTCAAGCAAGAGTTTGTTATTTTAAATGGTACCGGTGTGTACTATTTACTCTCAGGCAGCAGATGGATGAAGACTGCTGCCTGGAGGATGATGATCTTAGCATTTGTAACTAAGATCCATTACTGTTCCCACAGAGGCTGAGGAGTACAGGAAACTTCAGTGTGAGGAACGTTTTCATGCTATGCAGCAGTGAGGTATGTTCAGTCATATTTTTCTGGAGAGACTGTGTATTTCAGAAAGGCTGACATTATACCCAGGAGGGTTAGGGTAAGCAGTAATCCTAGAGCTAAAAGAAGGGCATTACTTAGCTTGCATATGGGGCCAATTACAAATATGGTTGACACTGAGTTGTAAATGTTTGTGGGAAAACGTTTTTATGATTTGGGAGTGCTTTAACGTTTTGTGGGCAATAACGTTTTGGGCAACTTTATTGAGGGCACACATGGCTTCATTTATGGGTCTCAGAACCCACATGGCTAGTTATAACCGCTCTGGTGCGGTTCTTTGAGGCTGTGGAGACATCAAGTGAGATGGGCGGGGCCTATTTTCGCGCCTCAGATGCGCAGTTAGTTTTTCTCAGCAAGCAGCAAGCTCTAACTCCTGAGGGCCCTGGTGTATGTTTTGGGTCAAATCGAAGCTTTTACCCCACATTTACTATCCCAGAGGGCAGGTAGGGCCACAGCAGGGCTGTGGCAAGTTGCTGGGGGTGTTTTTTCCCGGATCTGGGCCTATTTTCAATCCGGTTTGCAAATTAAGAGGTTAAATGTTAAAATTCCTTGTGGGGCAATCTTAACTACTTATATTGTGTCTGTATACAAAATTTTGAAAAATTTGGTGCATGTTTAGGCTGTTTTGCAGAACGTGTATGCTTTTTTTTCTCTTAAAGGCGCAGTACCGTTTTTTAAGATTGTTATTTTTTTCACTAAATAAAGTGTTTTCATGCTTGTTTGTAGTCATTACTAGCCTGTTCAACATGTCTGACATTGAGGAGAGACAATGTTCAATATGTTTAGAAGCCATTGTGGAACCTCCACTTAGAATGTGTCCCTCATGCACTGAAAGATCAATAAATTGCAAAGAACATATTTTAGCTACTAAAAGTATGTCGCAGGATGATTCTCAGTTAGAAGGGAATCAGGTTATGCCATCTAATTCTCCCCAAGTGTCACAACCGTTAACGCCCGCACAAGCGATGCCAAGTTCTTCTAGTGCGTCTAATTCTTTCACCCTGCAAGATATGGCCGCAGTTATGAATACTACCCTCACAGAGGTTTTATCTAAGCTGTCTGGGTTGCAGGGGAAGCGCAGTAGGTCTGGTGTGAGAACAAACGCTGAGCCCTCTGATGCTTTATTAGCCATATCCGATGTACCCTCACAATGTTCTGAAGTGAGGGATTTGCTGGCTGAGGGAGAGATTTCTGATTCCGGATATATGTTAGCTCAGACAGATTCAGATATGACGGCTTTTAAATTTAAACTAGAACACCTCCGCTTATTGCTCAGGGAGGTTTTAGCGTCTCTGGATGATTGTGACCCTATTGTAGTTCCAGAGAAATTGTGTAAAATGGACAGATTCCTAGAGGTTCCTGCCTACACTGATGTTTTTCCGGTCCCTAAGAGGATTTCGGAAATTGTTACTAAGGAGTGGGATAGACCAGGTACTCCATTCGCTCTCCCTCCTACTTTTAAGAAAATGTTTCCCATATCAGACGCCGTGCGGGACTCGTGGCAGACAGTCCCTAAAGTGGAGGGAGCTATTTCTACCCGGGCTAAGCGTACAACTATACCTATTGAGGACAGTTGTGCTTTCAAAGATCCTATGGATAAAAAATTAGAGGGTCCCCTGAAGAAAATATTTGTTCATCAACGTTTTCTTCTCCAACCTATAGCGTGCATTGTTCCTGTAACTACTGCAGCGTCCTTTTGGTTCGAGGCTCTTCAGGTTGAGACCCCATTAGATGATATTCTGGATAGAATTAGGGCTCTCAAGCTAGCTAATTCTTTCATTACAGATGCCGCTTTTCAATTGGCTAAATTAGCGGCGAAGAATTCAGGTTTTGCCATTTTAGCGCGTAGAGCGTTATGGCTTAAGTCCTGGTCTGCTGATGTGTCATCAAAAGCTAAGCTTTTAGCCATCCCTTTCAAGGTTAAGACCCTATTCGGGCCTGAACTGAAAGAGATAATTTCAGACATCACTGGAGGGAAAGGCCATGCCCTTCCTCAGGATAAGATGAATAAGATGAGGACCAAACAAAATAATTTTCGTTCCTTTCAAAACTTCAAAGGTGGTCCCTCTACCTCTTCCCCTGCCGCAAAGCAAGAGGGGAATTTTGCTCAATCCAAGTCAGTCTGGAGACCTAATCAGACTTGGAACAAGGGTAAACAGGCCAAGAAGCCCGCTGCTGCCACCCCCGGGACCGGATCTAGTAGGGGGCAGACTTTCTCTCTTCGCTCAGGCTTGGGCAAGAGACGTTCAGGACTCCTGGGCTTTAGAAATAGTAACCCAGGGGTATCTTCTAGATTTCAAAGATTCTCCCCCAAGGGGGAGATTCCATCTTTCTCAATTGTCTGTAAACCAGACAAAAAGAGAGGCGTTCTTACGCTGTGTAGAAGACCTATTTACCATGGGAGTGATCTGCCCAGTTTCGGAAACATAACAGGGGCAAGGGTTCTACTCCAATCTGTTTGTGGTTCCAAAAAAAGAGGGAACCTTCAGACCAATTTTGGATCTCAAGATCCTAAACAAATTCCTCAGAGTCCCATCCTTCAAGATGGAGACCATTCGGACTATTTTGCCGATGATCCAGGAGGGTCAATATATGACCACCGTGGACTTAAAGGATGCGTATCTACACATTCCTATCCGCAAAGATCATCACCAGTTCCTCAGGTTCGCCTTTCTGAACCAGCATTACCAGTTTGTGGCTCTTCCCTTCGGGTTGGCCACGGCTCCCAGAATAGGGTCCCTTCTGGCGGTTCTAAGGCTGCGGGGCATAGCGGTGGCGCCTTATCTGGACGATATCTTAATCCAGGCGTCAACTTCCCAACTAGCCAAGTCTCACACGGACATCGTGTTGGCTTTTCTAAGATCTCACGGGTGGAAGGTGAACGTAAAAAAGAGTTTACTTCTCCCTCTCACAAGAGTTCCATTCCTGAGAACTCTGATAGATTCGGTGGACATGAAAATTTTTCTGACAGTGGTCAGGAAATCAAAAATTTTATCCATCTGCCGAGCTCTTCATTCCATTCCTCGGCCGTCAGTGGCTCAGTGTATGGAGGTAATCGGCTTAATGGTAGCGGCAAGGACATAGTTCCGTTTGCTCGCTTGCATCTCAGACCACTGCAACTTTGCATGCTCAAATAGTGTAATGGGGATTATGCAGATTTATCTCCTCAGATAAATCTGGACCAAGAGACCAGAGACTCTCTTCTTTGGTGGTTGTCACAGGATCATCTGTCCAAGGGAATGTGTTTTCGCAGGCCAGCGTGGGTCATATTGACGACGGACGCCAGCCTATTGGGCTGGGGTGCAGTCTGAAATTCCCTGAAAGCACAGGGTTTGTGGACTCAGGAGGAGGCTCTCCTCCCAATAAATATTCTAGAACTGAGAGCGATATTCAACGCGCTTCAGGCGTTGCCTCAGCTGGCATTGGCCAGATTCATAAGATTCCAGTCGGACAATATCACGACTGTAGCATATATCAATCTCATATATAGACTCACTCTTGCCATCTATCAGCAATCTATATCCCAGGAGTGGAGAACTGGGAAGCGGATTTTCTGAGTCGTCAGACTTTTCATCCGGGGGAGTGGGAACTCCATCCGGAGGTGTTTGCACAAATGATTCAGCAATGGGGCACACCAGAATTGGATCTGATGGCGTCTCGTCAGAATGCCAAACTTCCTCGTTACGGGTCCAGGTCAAGGGATCCTCAGGCAGTACTGATAGATGCTCTAGCAGCACCCTGGTCGTTCAACCTGGCTTATGTGTTTCCACCATTTCCTCTTCTTCCTCGTTTGATTGCCAGAATCAAACAGGAGAGAGCTTTGGTGATTTTGATAGCACCTGCGTGGCCACGCAGGACTTGGTATGCAGACCTGGTGGACATGTCATCTCTTCCACCATGGACTCTTTCACTGAGACAGGACCTTCTGATTCAAGGTCCGTTCCAGCATCCAAATCTAGTTTCTCTGCGACTGACTGCTTGGAGATTGATAAGATTAAGCGGGGGTTCTCTGAGTCGGTCATAGATACCTTGATTCAGGCTCGTAAGCCTGTCACCAGGAACATTTATCATAAGATATGGCGTAAATATCTTTATCGGTGCGAATTCAAAGGCTACTCATGGAGTAAGATCAGGATTCCTAGGATTTTGTCCTTTCTCCAAGAAGGATTGGAGAAGGGGCTATCAGCTAGATCCTTAAAGGGACAGATATCTGCTTTATCAATTCTACTGCACAAACGTCTGACAGATGTTCCAGACGTTCAGTCGTTCTGTCAGGCTTTAGTTAGAATCAAGCCTGTGTTTAAAGCTGTTGCTCCGCCATGGAGTTTGAATTTAGTTCTTAAAGTTCTTCAAGGGATTCCGTTTGAACCTATGCATTCCATAGATATTAAGCTTCTATCTTGGAAAGTTCTGTTTTTAGTTGCTATCTCATCGGCTCGAAGAGTTTCTGAACTATCTGCATTGCAATGTGACTCGCCTTATCTTGTTTTCCATGCTGATAAGGTGGTTTTGCGTACCAAACCTGGATTCCTTCCTAAGGTTGTTACTAATAAGAATATTAATCAGGAAATTGTTGTTCCTTCTCTGTGTCCTAATCCTTCCTCTAAGAAGGAGCGTCTATTGCACAACTTGGACGTGGTTCGTGCTTTAAAGTTTTACTTGCAAGCGACCAAATATTTCCGTCAAACATCTTCTTTGTTTTTTGTCTATTCTGGAAAACGTAGAGGTCAAAAAGCTACGGCTACCTCTCTTGCCTTTTGGCTGAAAAGCATCATCCGTTTGGCATACGAGACTGCTGGACAGCAGCCTCCTGAAAGAATTACAGCTCACTCTACTAGAGCGGTGGCTTCCACATGGGCTTTTAAAAATGATGCTTCTGTTGAACAGATTTGTAAGGCTGCGACTTGGTCTTCGCTTCATACCTTTTCCAAATTTTACAAATTTGATACCTTTGCTTCTTCGGAGGCTATTTTTGGGAGAAAAGTTCTTCAAGCAGTGGTGCCTTCTGTTTAACCATCTGTCTTGTCCCTCCCATTCATCCGTGTCCTGTAGCTTTGGTATTGTATCCCACAAGTAAAGGATGAATCCGTAGACTCGTCTTACCTTTATAGAAGAAAAGTAAATTTATGCTTACCTGATAAATTGATTTCTTCTATGGTAAGATTAGTCCATGGCCCGCCCTGTCATTTTAAGACAGATTATTTTTTTTATATTTAAACTTCAGTCACCTCTGCACCTTGTAGTTTCTCCTTTTTCTTCCTGTACCTTCGGTCGAATGACTGGGGGGTGGAGCTAAGGGAGGAGCTATATAGACAGCTCTGCTGTGGTGCTCTTTGCCACTTCCTGTTAGCAGGAGGATAATATCCCACAAGTAAAGGATGAATCTGTGGACTCGTCTTACCATAGAAGAAATCAATTTATCAGATAAGCATAAATTTACTTTTTACAGGTAAGCATTTAGTATTAAATAGGAATAATTTAATTAATGTTAGTTATTTTATTTAGATTTATTTAAATTATATTTAAGTTAGGGGGTTTTAGGGTTAGGGTTAGGGTTTAGGGGTTAATACATTTAATATAGTTGCGGCGATGTCCGGTTCGGCAGATTAGGGGTTAAAAAATATTTTTTATTGTTTGCGATGTGGGTGGGGCTCGGTTTAGGGGTTAATAGGTAGTTTATGGGTGTTAGTGTACTTTTTAGCACTTTAGTTAAGAGTTTTATGCTACGGCGTTAGCCCATAAAACTCTTAACTACTGACTTTTAAATGCGGTAAGGATATGTTAGGAGGGATAAAGGATTTAAGGCATTAAAGCCTAGTGCTGAATTAGACACTATGTGGATAATATAAAGTAGGGGAATTATTAAAACACTTTATTAACATATATACTGAAATAGACGAACAAGATCAAATTGGATCATCAGAGAAATGGGTATATGTCTTCCATTACTCTATATTACACAAATGAATGATCCAAAAGAAAATTAAAAAAAACAGGCTTAAAAATGGGCATGTGTGGTCGGACAGGGCGTGAGGATACCCACAATTATCAGTATATGACATGTAATATAGGTTGCAGCAAATTCATTCAATGCATACAGGTCTATGCGCTCAAAGGCGTCCTCCTACCTGCGTACTGCTGGGATTGAACCCAGTCAGCCGATTGCTAGCTTAAAGCCCTATATCTTAATCACATACCAAGCACATCAAAGTAAAGAAATATATCATACTGGTATCATACTGTTTAAGCATACCATGCACATCAAAGTGAAGAAATATATCATACTTGTATCGTATTACTTGAGCATACCGTGCACATTAAAGTGAAGAAATATAACATACTTGTATCATACTATTTGACCCTTGCATTCAAAACTTCAATCTAAAATCGCTAGTTATTATATTATCGCATACGCTATATGTCTATGCTCAGACATCCACAATCATAATGTTACTAAATTCACTCTCAGTGTATATATTCTTACTGAGATAGTTGGTTTAAACAACCATATAATTAGAACATTCATCCAAAGTTAGCGTTAGCGAATACTATGCTGGTGTCAGAATTATCTATCATTCAGTAAAGCGTTATAGATAGTAGTTGAGTATTAGCAGTTAACTATTTCAAATTGATTAAACTCAATATCGGCAGCTCAGCGGTACCAAAACTGCTACAAATTGTCTATTAAATCATTAATTATGGTGATACAAAGTATCTTAGACAGCTATTGTAAGTCGAGGGTTCAAGGGCCCCCACGCTCGTGTCAAGGCCACGCCCACCGATGCGTTTCGTCACTAGTACGTGACTTCGTCAGGGTATAGGGGCTTTTAAATGCGGTACCAGGCTTGACAGGAGAGGCTGTACCGCTCACTTTTTAGAAGACTCGTAATACCGGCGGTATACAAGTCCCATTGAAAATATAGGATATGCAATTGACGTAAGTGGATTTGCGGTATTACTGAGTCTGGCCAAAAAAGTGAGCGGTACACCTGTCATTTCAAAATAGTTTTTGTAAATTAAATGTTTAGTTTTCCTGCTGACCTATCCCTTTTTTATGACAACAGTACAGAAAATCTGCTCTTTATAAAAGACTGCAGTAGTCCAGGTAAAGAATACTGTGTTTTTTGTTGTTGTTTTTTTTTTAAACAAACCACAAGCTCATATGAGTATAAGATGGTGACAGACGTTTTCATGATTTTTTGGGGGGAAAAGCTATGAAAGTTATAAAACTCAATTTACCTTTCCTTTAATAATCTTAAATAGTATTTTTCATTTGTAGGGATTTTAATTTGCTGTCCAAACATTCTTTTCAAGGAAAGGGTTAAATGTTCTGGGTGGAGATCAGACCCTGCTGGGAATCTGAAAACTGGCGTGAGATTTTTTTTAGTCCCACCCCTCAGTGTAAAGTGACTTCTTGAAGTGTGCTAAATGTTTGTATAACTTGGTGCTTCCCTGTCACTGGACGAGAGAGATTGGGAATCCGCCTGGCTTGTCTGTTTCTTTTGGGAAAGCTCGGCATGATAGGTTTATTTGTAGGCTGACTTATTATGATACTGTGTACATGATTATCCAGATTCTGCCGTTCTCTCTTCTCTTCTGTTAGTGGCTGGATATTGTAACTACTGTTCTAAAATTTGTATTTGGATGTCTGCATGCTACATCTGGAGGTTATCTTTAGGGTACTAGTACATTTGTGGACAAATCTGTTTGATATGTGCATGTTGGAGGGTATAAGATTGCACTGATTGTAATCCATTCTCTGGCCTTACATGCCTTTTTACAAGAGGTCAGTTAATCCCCAGTCTGCTTGGGGAAGAAGTAAATGGAGACGTGTGGGACATGGCATCCCCTCAATCTGCACTACCCATAGTCATGGGGTAGCTGCTGTTCCAAGAGAGATGGACAGCCCTTTGCTTATGAAGGATAATCACCAAGAGCGGGCTTTGCCTACAGTGCCAGGGCGGGCTATAGGGATTGGCAGGTGGGATGTTACGCACCTTTCAGGTGAATCTGTTCCTGTGCAGGATTTTTCTGATATTTGTCTCCGTTGTTTAATTACCCTCCTCCTTCAGCTTTCTGACTTGAGCCGCTTGTCACTGTCCCTTCTGGAGGAGCTGGAGGAAGAACTGCTGTCTGTGCAGAGACGCACCGCCGAACTTCATCATCAAACTGAGGTTGTATACAGGCGGATTTGCGGCATTAAGCTGGTAACAACTGCACAGAGCCAAGGAATAGAGCAAGGTAAGGTGTTGTCATAATACACACTTTATAGGATTGACATCTGTCAGGCAAGATCTAGTAAAGAACTAGTAAAGCATCCTACAGAAGTATATAGGGCATCTTGTGAATGAGATTGGGTCAGATGTACATGGGGAAGATGGTATTGGTGGGTTTATGTAAACCTCCCATAGAAGTTGATGGCACAAAAAAATGAAATCTATTGGGCAGTTGGTCTGTGTAGAGTGTATATATTGGTACTGCTGTGTCTATATATTGAGGTTTTGTGTAGATGAGTTTTAAAAACAAGGAATGTGAAAGCTGCTGTATGCACATAGGGGTTCTTTAAAACTCAGTGTTGTAGGCAGGATCTGAGCGATATGACAGATGCTGTGCAGCACTCATTTAGAAGTGTGTTTGCAATCAGCCACCCTTTACTGATGTAGTAGGTCAAATCCTGCTCTCTCCTGCTGGCTGCCTGTCTTTTGACCCTTATTCACAAACCCCCTGTTGTACGGAAACACCCTGTGTATAGGGAATGTAGCCCATCCCATGTACATAACTGTTGGACAGGATCCCTGGCTTTATATCCACATCACACTACGAATGTGTAAACATGATCAAAGGGAATTGAGGGATGGAAAGTAATGGGGAATATCTTAAAAAGGATTATTTTGAAGAAAGGGTTAATTGCTGGGAATTTACACTTACAGGACCTAATATTTTCAATATTACAGCTACTTGTAGTTTTCCTTTCCTGAGAAAATAGAATAGGTAATAAAGGGACAGTAAAGTTGAAAATTAAACTTGATTCAGAGCATGCAATCTTAAAGGGACAGTCTGCACATTAGTCATCTTAAAGTCTTACCTTAGATTAAAGTGATGGTTAATTTCAGACTTTAAGAATGATGCTATGAAAAATATTGGTGTATAAGCAAAACTGCATAATTGTTTAAAAAAAAAAATATATTCTATAATAAAAGATTTATAATGCTACTTGATATCTTACTCCGCCCCCATCCTTCCTTTCCTCTTTTGGCTGGGCTGTGACAGAGAGACCAGTCAGCCCCATTCCCTACATAGATAGGCTTTTAAAAGGCTGGACTTCAAGAGTGTCATATGACACACACTGATTGGATTTTTATTGGAATTGCCATAAAAAAAAAGTTAATCCCAGTGGACAGCATAACAATGTAATAATTGTATTATTAAACAGGAGAGGCTGGTAAAAAGTACCCTCCTAATAGGGGGCGCTAAAAAGAGAAAGGCAGCCTAGCAGGTCTTGGTGGATGTAAAAGGCCTCTTAGCCAAGCAGACAAAAATAAAATAGAAGAGCTCCAACTCTTAAAAGGACACTGAACCCACATTTTTTGGTGATTCAGCATGAAATGTTAAGCAATTTTCTAATTTACTCCTATTATCAAATGTTCTTCATTCTCTTGCTATCTTTATTTGAAATGCAAGAATGTAAGTTTAGATGCCGGCCCATTTTTGGTGAACAACCTGGGTTGTTCTTGCTGATTGGTGGATACATTCATCCACCAATAAAAAAGTGCTGTCTAGAGTTCTGAATAAAAAAAAAGCTTAGATGCCTTCTTTTTCAAATAAAGATAGCAAGAGAAGGAAGAAAAATTGATAATAGGAGTAAATTAGAAAGTTGCTTAAAATTGCATGCTCTATCTGAATCACGAAAGAAAAAAATTTGGGTTCAGTGTCCCTTTAAGTAAAAACTTTCCCCCAGTAAAATAGTAATGACGAAAAAATTTGGAATAAAAAGATCTATAAAGAAAAATACATTTTCAGGTATCTATAGATGTGGACATCCTAGATGTTCAATGTGCAAATATGTAAAATATGTAAAACATAGGTCCACATCAGTCATTGCCAATACCACAGGGGAAATAATAAAGATAAGGGGCAGGATCACTTGCAATACATATTTTGTTATTTATGTATTATCCTGCAAGTGTGGGCTCCAGTACTTGGGGCGTACGACACGTAAAGTTCATACGAGATGGAGTGAACACTTGCGGGGGATTAAAAAAAGGTTACTTTCCCATAGTGTGCCCAGACATCATTTACAGGCACACTGGTGAACCCTGTAGCTTTTTGATTACTCCTATTGAGTATATTTCTCCCTCCCACCTCTACAATAGGTATACTTAAAGGGACAGTCTACCATAGAATTGTTATTGTTTTAAAAGATAGATAATCCCTTTATTACCCATTCCCCAGTTTTGCATAACCAACACAGTTATATCAATAAACTTTTACCTCTGTGATTACCTTGTATCTTCCAGCCCCCTGATCACATGACTGTGACTGTTTATTATCTATTGTCTTAAATTTAGCATAGTTTAGTGCTAAATCTTAAAATAACCCCCTATGCCTGAACACAGTGTTATCTATATGGCCCACGTGTACTTTCTGTCTCTTTGTGTTGAAAATAGATTAAAAAGCATGTGATAAGAGACAGCCCTCAAAGGCGTAGAAATTATCATATGAGCCTACCTATGTTTAGTTTAAACTAAGAATACCATGAAAAAAAAGCAAATTTGATGATAAAAGTAAATTGGAAAGTTGATTAAAATTAAATGTCCTATCTGAATAATGAAAGTTTAATTTATACTAGACTTTCCCTTTAATTAAGACAAAGAGAGACTTTTTGGATTTTTACATTTCAGTCTCTTTTTCCCTCAGGTTTAAACAAAGTAATAGACTATGCTGCTTTTAATTGATATACTATGATTTTTTTTGTACACTGGAGTTTAGTGGAGCATACTGGTTTACTGCATCCCTTAATTCAATTTTTAATATATATACATATTAATTATTTTTAGTTCTCATTTGTTATAGATAGGTGCTCATATAGTAATGGTATTATTTTTTGAGATACATTTATTACATCTTATTTCTTTTACAAGATATGACGAGTCCACGGATTTCATCCTTACTTATGGGATTACGCCTCCTGGTCAGCAGGAAGTGGCAAAGAGCACCACAGCAGAGCTGTATATATAGCTCCTCCCTTCCCCCCCACTCCAGTCATTCTCTTTGCCTGTGTTAGTGATAGGAAGAGGTAAAGTGAGGTGTTAGTTTAGATTCTTCAATCAAGAAGTTTTTTTATTTTAAAATGGTGCCAGTGAGTACTATTTTTCTCAGGGAGAAATCGTCAGTCTATAACTTCCCAAGAGGAGTGGCAACCTTTTTTTTTCTGCCCTGATGTTGATGATCTTAGCAAATGTTATCTAAGATCCTGATGGTTCCCACAGAGCAATTGAAGGTAGTGTAAAGAAACATCTTCAGTGTGGAGAACTGTGTCATGCTACAATCAGCATTGAGGTATGTTCAGTCTTTTGTTTCTGGGGAGACTTGATACATCAGAACAGGCTGACATTATTCCCTAACTGGGGAGGGGTAATCAGTATGCACTATCAGAGAAATGGTGTACTTGGAATTCCCTTTCATTTTAATTATTTAATAGTGTGTTTCACTTTAAATATACTGTGTGTGCTGACGCTGGGAGATGTTGTTTGCTTATGATGGCTTTATATCTGGCTTGGCAGAAAATAATATTCACTGAAATTGCGCTTTATTGTATTAAGTGTGTGTGTAAGAGGCGCACATGGCGTTGTTTTAGTATAGTTGGAGACCGACATGTTGTTCTGTCTTCCCTTGCGGGTCTCGGTACGGCTCAAGTTACGCCCGTGGTGGGCGGGGCCTATTTTCACATGCTCAGCCGCTCAGTATTGTTCCGGATCGGCAGCAAGTTTCTGAGGCTCCGGTGGGGCCTTACTCAGTTTTGTAATCGTAGGGTACAGAGAGACTTGAGATCGCTACTTCAGAAAGATCAGTGTGATCCGGGGGCAGGTAGGTGCCGCAGCAGAGCTGTGGCGAGGTGCAGGGGCCTGGAAAGTGATAAACATTGATAAAGTTGACAAAACTGATATTTAACTTATACAAGCAAAGGGAGCAATATTGTTAAGTTATTTTGGGCACATAAAGGCTCTTCTTATTGTCGCAAAAGTTGTTTTGGCTGATTGCAGAAAAATTGTTGCGCTTTTATTATTTAAAGGCGCAGTACATTTTTTAGTTCAAAATTTTGAGTATATGTTTTGTCTTCAGAGCTCAATATATCAAGTAAAGAATGACTATTATTGCTATTGCTAGTCTGTTTAACATGTCTGAACTTCAGGAAAATACATTTTCTATGTGTTTAGATGCCAATGTGGAACCCCCTCTTACTTTTTGTCCCTCATGTGCTGAAAGGGCCTTACAATGTAAAGAACAGATTTTCTTTAATGCAAATATGTCTAAGGATGATTCTCAGACTGAGGAGAATCAGGGTATGCCGCTACTTTCTCCCCAAGCGTCACAACCTTTAACGCCCACCCAAGCGACGCCGTGTTCTTCCACCGCGTCCACTTCATTTACTCTGCAGGATATGGGCTTGAACACCTCCGTCTGTTACTTCGGGAGGTTTTAGTGACTCTAGATGACTGTGACTCTATTGTGGTACCACCAGAGAAATTGTGTAACATGGACAAATATTTAGAGGTGCCTGCTTACTCCGGTTTTTCCGGTTCCTAAGAGAATCTCGGAAATTATTATGCGGGAATGGGAAAGACCGGATATCCCGTTCTCACCTTCTCCTAATTTTAAGAAAATGTATCCCATAGCTGACACTGTCCGGGACTCTTGGCAGACAGTTCCTAAGGTGGAGGGAGCTATATCTACCCTGGCTAAGCGTACTACTATTCCTATTGAGGACAGTTGTGCTTTCAAAGACCCTATGGATAAAAGGTTGGAGGGTCGTCTAAAGAAATTATTTATTCATCAGGGTTTTCTTTTACAACTGACGGCCTGCATTGTGCCAGTTACAACTACGGCAGCCTTCTGGTTTGATGCCTTAGAAGAGTCTCTTAAGATTGAGACTCCTTTAGAGGAAATTTTAGATAGAATTAAGGCTCTTAAGCTAGCTAATTCTTTTATTACGGATGCCACCTTTCAGTTTGCCAAGTTGGCAGCTAAGAATGCCGGATTTGCCATTTTAGCTCGTAGAGCGTTATGGTTAAAGTCTTGGTCTGCTGATGTGTCATCTAAGTCAAAGCTTTTGGCTATCCCTTTCAAAGGAAAAACCCTATTCGGGCCTGACTTGAAAGAAATCATTTCTGACATTACGGGAGGTAAGGGTCATCTCCTACCTCAAGATAAAGCAGCTAAACTGAGGGGTAAACAAAATAATTTTCGTTCCTTTCGGAATTTCAAAGGAGTCCCCGCTTCCTCTTCCGCTAAACAGGAAGAAAATTTTGCTCAAGCCAAGTCCTTCTGGAGACCCAACCAGGCTTGGAACAAAGGTAAACAACCTAAGAACCCCGCTGCTGCTCCCAAGACAGCATGAAGGGGCGGCCCCCAATCTGGGACCGGATCTAGTAGGGGGCAGACTTTCTCTCTTTACCCAGGCTTGGATAAGAGATGTTCAGGATCCCTGGACACTGGAAATCGTGTCCCAAGGGTATCAACTGGAAATAAAAAATTCTCTCCCAAGGGGGAGTTTTCTTCTTTCACGATTGTCTGTAGACCAGATAAAAAGAGAGGCGTTCTTACGTTGTGTAAGAGACCTCTCTACTATGGGAGTAATTCATCCTGTTCCAAGATTGGAACAGGGGCAGGGGTTTTACTCAAATCTTTTTGTGGTTCCCAAAAAAGAGGGAACGTTCAGACCCATTTTAGATCTCAAGAGTCTAAACAAGTTTCTTAGAGTCCCATCCTTCAAGATGGAGACTATTCGAACAATTCTACCATTGATCCAGGAGGGTCAATATATGACTACCGTGGACTTGAAGGACGCATATCTTCATATTCCTGTCCACAAGGATCATCATCAGTTCCTAAGGTTTGCCTTCCTGGACAAACATTTTCAGTTCGTGGCTCTTCCCTTCAGGTTGGCCACAGCACCCAGGATCTTCACGAAGGTTCTAGGGTCCCTTCTGGCGGTTCTCAGGCTGCGGGGTATTGCAATGGCGCCTTTTCTGGATGATATTCTGATCCAGGCGTCGTCTTACTATCTGACAAAGTCTCATACAGACATGGTTCTGTCCTTTCTGAGGAGTCATGGGTGGAAGGTGAAAAGTGTTCACTAATTCCACAGACAAGGGTTCCCAAAACTTGGGACATCTTGGGAACTCTAATAGATTCCATATCCATGAAAATATTCTTGACAGAGGTCAGAAAGTTAAAGATTCTGAATACATGCCGAGCCCTTCAGTCCAACCCTCAGCCATCAGTGGCTCAGTGCATGGAGGTAATTGGATTGATGGTGGCGGCTATGGACATAATTCCGTTTGCTCGTTTTCATCTCAGACCGCTACAACTGAGCATGCTCAGACAGTGGAATGGAGATTATGCAAATTTGTCTCCTCAGATAGATCTGGATCAGGAGAGAAGAGACTCTCTTCTTTGGTGGTTGTCGCCGGATCATCTGTCCCAAGGGACGTGCTTCCGCAGACCCTCATGGGTGATAGTGACCATGGACGCCAGTCTACTAGGTTGGGGTGCAGTCTGGAATTCCCTGAAAGCTCAGGGTGTGTGGACTCGGTCGGAGTCTCTACTTCCAATCAATATTCTGGAATTGAGAGCAATATTCAATGTGCTTCAGACTTGGCCTCAGTTGGCTGCGGCCAAATTCATCCGTTTTCAGTCGGACAACATCACGACTGTGGCTTACATCAATCATCAGGGAGGAACAAGGAGTTCCTTAGTGATGACAGAAGTATCCAAGATAATTCGGTGGGCAGAGGCTTACTCTTGTTATCTGTTAGCAATCTACATCCCGGGAGTGGAAACTGGGAAGCAGACTTTTTAAGCAGAGAGACGTTTCATCCGGGGGAGTGGGAACTCCATCCGGAGGTCTTTGCCACTCTGATTCTCAGATGGGGCAGACCGGAATTGGATCTGATGGCGTCTCGTCAGAATACCAAGCTCCCAAGATACGGATCCAGGTCAAGGGATCCTCAGGCTGAACTGATAGATGCCTTGGCAGTGCCTTGGTCGTTCAACCTAGCTTATGTGTTTCCACCATTTGCTCTACTTCCCCGGGTGATTGCACGGATCAAACAGGAGAGAGCTTCAGTAATTCTAATCGCGCCTGCGTGGCCTCGCAGGACTTGGTATGCCGATCTGGTGGACATGTCCTCTCTGCCGCCGTGGAAGCTTCCATTGAGGCAGGACCTTCTCATTCAGGGACCCTTCCATCATCCGAATCTAGTTTCTCTGCAACTGACTGCTTGGAGATTGAACGCTTGATTTTATCTAAGCGGGGGTTCTCTGATTCGGTCATTGATACGTTGATTCAGGCACGTAAGCCTGTCACTAGAAAGATCTACCATAAGATATGGCGTAAATATCTTTATTGGTGCGAATCCAAGGGCTACTCATGGAGTAGAGTTAGGATTCCCAGGATTTTATCTTTTCTCCAAGAAGGATTGGAGAAGGGGTTATCAGCAAGTTCCTTAAAGGGACAAATTACTGCTTTGTCGATTTTACTACACAAGCGTTTGGCAGATGTTCCAGACGTTCAGTCTTTTTGTCAGGCTCTGACCAGATTCAATCCTGTGTTTAGACCAATTGCTCCACCATGGAGTTTGAATTTAGTTCTTAATGTTCTTCAAGGGGTTCCATTTGAACCCATGCATTCCATAGATATTAAGTTGATATCTTGAAAGGTTTTATTTTTGGTTGCTATTTCTTCTGCTCGTAGAGTTTCCGAGCTTTCAGTGTTACAATGTGACTCTCCTTATCTTATTTTTCATTCTTATAAGGTGGTTTTACGTACCAAACCTGGTTTTCTTCCTAAGGTTGTTTCTAATAAGAATATTAATCAGGAAATTGTTGTTCCTTCATTGTGTCCTAATCCTTCTTCTAAGAAGGAGCGTTTGTTGCATAACTTGGAAGTGGTCCGTGCCCTGAAGTTTTACTTGCAGGCGACTAAAGAATTTCGTCAATCATCTTCTTTATTTATTGTTTTTTTCCGGAAAGCGTAGGGGTCAGAAAGCTACGGCTACCTCTCTTTCCTTTTGGCTGAAGAGTATCATCCGGCTGGCATGTGAGACTGCTGGACAGCAGCCTCCTGATAGAATTACAGCTCATTCCACTAGGGCTGTGGCTTCCTCATGGGCATTTAAAAATGATGCTTCTGTTGAACAGATTTGCAAGGCTGCAACTTGGTCGTCTCATCACACTTTTTCCAAATTTTCCAAATTTGATACTTTTGCTTCATCTGAGACTGTTTTTGGGAGAAAGGTTTTTCAAGCAGTGGTGCCTTCCATTTAGGTTCCTGTTTTGTCCCTCCCTTTCATCCGTGGCCTATAGCTTTGGTATTGTATCCCAGTAGTAAGGATGAAATCCGTGGACTCGTCATATCTTGTAAAAGAAAAGGAAATTTATGCTTACCTGATAAATTTATTTCTTTTACGATATCACGAGTCCACGGCCCACCCTGTCATTTCTAAGACAGGTATTTTTCTTAAATTTGTTAAACTTCGGTCACCTCTTCACCTTTGGCTTTTCCTTTCTCTTCCTAACTTCGGTCGAATGACTGGAGTGGGAGGGAAGGGAGGAGTTAAATATACAGCTCTGCTGTGGTGCTCTTTGCCACTTCCTGCTGACCAGGCGTAATCCCATAAGTAAGGATGAAATCCGTGGACTCGTCATATCGTAAAAGAAATACATTTATCAGGTAAGCATAAATTTCTTTTTTCTTGTTAAGTTATTTGACTTGTTTTAGAATAGATTATTTTTTACCTTATTTTTAGGGAGATTTATCATCATAGCACTCTTTACTCTCTGACGCTACTGTTCACTTATTGTAACACGCATTATTTACACTAGTTGATATTAGAGATAAAGCTCCCTTCACATATTATAGTGCTATATCCTATATGATTTCTTTGTATTAACAATAATAAAATCGTTTTAGTATGAGGTCCTATGACATACTATAGTGTCATTGGCACACGCCCCTTTTTATTATGTCACCTACTGAGTAGCACAACTTTTTTAGCACTAGTTTCTTTGACATTTCACAGTGTCACTTGTTACACGCTTCTTTTATTGTTCTACTCTAATGAGCTTTCTTCACCACTAGTGTCCATTCGACATGCCTCCCTTTATCGTCATATTTTTCTTAGTACACATTTGAACGATCTTGGTATGAGAATCTTAACAATAGATGAGAATTGGATCTTTTTATGTTACAATGTTGTTAATATTATTCTTTTCACTGATTAAGTCACAGTAAACACGTTATTTAATTTGTATTATACTAACAATTACTTTAGTATAGATTTTCTATAATTATTTATCTTCTATATTTTTTTTTATTTTTTATATATATACTCCCCATGTTTGCACCTATCAGAGTTAGTCAAATCTGTTACTAATATGCACTCTAAACAACAGGCTCTGAACTTTGGGTTTCCTCCCCTGTGAGGGAGATGACCAGGTGTTTTTCTCCTTGATTGTTTTTTTCTTGATTGGTAAAAATGTTTGTATTTAAGGACTTATTTCAGCCAGTACCTTATGCCTGATAAAACAGCGTTCTGAAGCGCTGAGAAACGCGTTGCATAATTGTGAGGAGGGTTAGCTAGCATACCCTACCTCTAGCTTCCTGTTTTTATACTATTTTTTAATAAATTGTTTTTATTTTTTGGAACCTTGTATCATTACCAATCACCTCCACTGGGAGTTTAAAGCTGGGAGAATCTGCTGTTCACTTGGATATCAGTCAGCTGGGTGGCTGTTTAAATACCCAGTCTGCTCCTGATAACACTGTCTGAGTGCTCATATGAAATGTGAGTACCCTGCATTAGGAGTTCACTGCATTAGGAGTTCACTTTGTTACCACATTTTTTTGGCTACCGATACACACAGGTGCCTCTTTTCTTGTCTTTCCATATTCTGGGAGTATCTGGCTGGGAGATTTGGTTGGTCCTGACTTCTGGAGACCAGTGAGTACCCTGATAATAGGGATTTGTTCTTTGTGTTCACATTTTTTTGGCTATGGATACACACAGGCGCCTCTCTTTTGTCTTTTTATATTTTGTCTTTACAATGTAATAGAAGCATTACTATAGGCACATATTTAACCCTTTGTACAGAGATTGTTTTTAAAAAAAGTATACGTATAAAAAATTTTTAATGGCAAAGATTTAACATATATGGCATTTGATTAGCTATAGTTTACCATCACTTTCAGTAGCAAGTAGCCTCCTGCGCCCCTTTCTATAACATGCAGCAGGAACAGTAAAAACTATTTTAAAATGAATGTTTCTAGCCATTTTGAAACTGGCTGCCAAGCTTCCCGCCTACTGATGACATCACGATCTGTCTGGGCTGGATCTAGGCACCTGCTGAATAGCATTGACAGTCTGTTGAATCCAACTAGTGAGCCCTTTATGATTGGGCACCATATGTAGCCCAGATTGTGATGTCATCAGTGGGTGGAGCTTGACAGCCATTTCAAAGTTCACACTCCTGAACTTACCTTCCTGCTTTTCAACAAAGGCAAACAAAGACAATTTGATAATAAAAGTAAATTAGAAATTTGTTTAAAATTGTATGCTCTCTGAATCCTAAAAGAACATTTTTGTTTTTTTTGTCTCTTAAACATGCAATAAAAATATTTTTACATTTAGTGGCCATTCGCATCCATGATACACTTTCTGCTGTTTAAACTCAAACAAAAATTCAAATATTAGCCACCATTAGCGGGTTCTATGAAGGGAGCAAGGGATGCAAAAGCACCACCAGTCTCCTATTTTGCACCCTTATTGGGCTGAGGAGGGATAAATTACTACTTCCTGTCCTTTTTGGCGAGCCACATCCCATAATTGCCTAGCCACACCTTGCTTGCTGTTTCAATCACTATTTAAATCACTAGCAGTAAGACTATATTTAAATCATGGTTTTCTTCATAAAGGTTTCATTTTTAAAATAATGTTTTCAGATTATTTTTCCAGTTATAAAAAAAAAAATACTGATTTAGTTATATACCCTTAGCAATGCCTTGCTGGATCATTGTAATTAAAGTACCAGTAAATACAGTGGATTTGCATAATCAACCAGTGCATGATAAAAAAGATAGTCTGAACTTCAAATCAGTAAAATATTTTCTGACAATTTTGTCTATTTCTACTTCTTCTGTATAATGTAGCAGCCAACAGCCAATCACAAATGCATATATCTATATTCTGGAAATTCTTGCACATGCTCAGTAGAAGCTGGTAAATCAAAAATTGTAAATTAAAAAGACTGCACATTTTGTTAATGGAAGTATATTAGAAAGTTGTTTAAAATTGCATGTTCTATCTGAATCATAAAAGTTTTTCAGTTTGAATTGAGTGTCCATTTAATGAAATTATTGGGAGGTGAACTATCTCCAGTTTAATATGTTCATATTTGGTCAACTTTTCAGTTGTACATTATTGGAAAGAGAAAATATATTTACCTTAATTTTAATATCTTTATTTAAAACCATAACATTTCATTATTTTTTTTGTTTCATCTGTTTATTGAAAATGATAAATGGTTACAGACATTTGAAATATAAACCAATTCAAACATAACATTCTGCATTAAAACAAATCTTTCTCCAAACGTCTGTGAGTTTAGCTAATTACAGATGCATATATTCAAAATAACTCTTACATTACAAATGTACCATTCAATATTTTGTACTCCAGGAACTTTGTTTTCTCGTATTTAACCTCCATTCCTTTTAAACCATTTCAGTAATGTGCATTAGAAAAGGCCTTGAATCTAACATTCCTCTGCAAGACTACCCAAAATTATAGCTTTAAATGCTAAACAAATAGATCTCTACAAATGCTATACAAAATAATATCAGAGGACTATTTTACACAGGTCGGGACCCCCGGGACGGCAGCCCTCTTGTTTGTCTGTCCGTGAGAACAAGGAATCCTCCCATATAAACTTTATGTCTGCTAATGTGTTTAATTGTTTTTTATTTTAAATAGCCATATTCCTCTAGGGCCAATAGACTAGTGACATTTTGTTTCCACATTATTATGGATGGTATTTCCTGTGATTTCCATTTAAGTGCAATCAACGATTTAGCTCCATTTAATCCCATTTGTAATAAAGTGAGTCTTAGTTTACATGTCATGCGTGGTTGGTCATTAAAGGGCCATTATACACTCATTTTGTCTTTGCATAAATGTTTTGTAGATGATCAATTTATAAAGCCCATAAAGTTTGTTTTTATTTTGCTTATTTTTAAATAACATTGCTCTGATTTTCAGACTCCTAACCAAGCCCCAAAGTTTAATTTGAATACCGTCAGCTACCTTCTCCAGCTTGCTCCTGTTTGTGTAAAGGGTCTTTTCATATGCAAAAGAAGGGGGAGGGGGTGTCTTATTTTCCCCTTGCAGTGGGCTTTCCAGCTGCCTTTTCAACAGAGCTAAACTGACAGCTTCTAAGTACGTTTTTAAACCATTTTATACTGGATTTTTATATCAGTATCTGTGCATCTTATTCTTTATAGTAGTGTCTATTACATGCAGTTATATGAAAATGAGTGTATACTGTCCCTTTAAGTAGGGCAATTCTAGGGGTCAGTTCAAAACTCTCTGTCAATATACCCTTAAAATGTGTCTCCAATCCTATCCACAGTGGTTTCACTCTGTCACATCCCCACCACATGTGAAGGTAATCCCCTCTTTTCCCACAGCCCCTCCAAAATCTATCATTAGCTCCTGGGTATATAGAACATAATCTCACAGGTGTGAGATACCAACGCATTAAGAGCTCTATGATCTGGGATGTAGAGGATTTTTTAGTGTGTTTGAATATCTTTACCCAACTTTCTAGTTCTATTTCTATTCTCAGATCTTCTTGCCATTTCCAAGCAAAAGTTGGGAGTTGGGAGGTCTGGTGTGCTTGTAGTAATTTTCTAGATGTTGACAGTGTGTGTGAGGTAGTTTCCTCTCTCATGCACAGTTGTTCAAAAGTTGTCAAATCTCTTAGATATTCTGCTTTGTGTGGTGACGTGTGAATGAAATGGGACAGTTGATGATATTTGAGCCATCGTGTGTAATTGCCATTTGCAACTTCCCTCAACTCTTCTCTGTGTTTGAGCTGTCGGTTAGAGCATAACATTTCATTTTTAATGCTTGCTCCTCACACTTAGGTCCTTGTGCAGATCTGTTCCACTCCAAACAATCTTCTATTCAGTTAGCATCTTGAAATCTAGTATGGGTTGATTCTGTGTACATAGATTTGCAGGGGAGCAATGGCATTACAGGGACAGTAAAGTCAAAATTAAAATTCAATGATTCAGATAGAACATGCAATGTTAAACAAATTTCCAATTTACTCCTATTAACTAATTTGCTTAATTCTTTTGATATCCATTGTTGAAAAGCATACAAAGGCAGGCTCAGGAGCAATGTACTACTGTGAGCTAGCTGCTTGTTACTGGCTCATCCAATGTGTTCACCTAGCTCCCAGTAGAGCATTGCTATCCTTCACCAAAGGATACCAAGTGAATGAAGCAAATTTGAAAAAAGTCCATCTGAAAATGATATGCTCTATCTGCCTCATGAAATAAAAATTTGGGGTTTATGTCCCGTTTAAAGGTATATTTCTCAGCTCTTTCTGCAAACACAAATTTACAGTTTTGAGGACTGGAAAAAACAGGAATATGTGATCATAATCTTACATAAACCTCTGGGAGAGCAGGACATTGTGAATGGATGAATGGAGTTAATTTACCAAAACAATTAAACATTACAGCCATGAATATACAGCCTCATGCTGCATAATTAAAAACTAATCCTTATTTCAGGATGAATAACTTTTGGATTATAATGTACCTTAAATAGACACTAAATTTAGATTTTTCCTCAAAAAATGTTAATGGGATACTAAACCCAATTTTTTTCTTTCATGGTTCAGACAGAGGGGCATATTTATCAAGCTCCGAATGGAGCTTGATGCCCCGTGTTCGGTCACAAAGACCGCTGCTCCATAACCTGTCCGCCTGCTCTGAGCAGGTGGACAGACATCGCCGGAAATCAACGAGTACGATCGGGTTGATTGATACCCCCTGCTGGTGGCCGATTGGCCGCGAGTCTGCAGGGGGCGGCGTTGCACCAGCAGCTCTTGTGAGCTGCTGGTGCAATGCTGAATACGGCGAGCGTATTGCTCGCCGTATTCAGCAAGGTCTGTCGAACCTGATCCGCACTGTCGGATCAGGTCCGACAGACCTTGATAACTTGGGGCCAATGCGTGCAATTTTAAGCAACTTTCTAATTTACTCCTATTATCAATTTTTCTTAGTTCTCTTGGTATCATCTCTATTTGAAAAAGCAGGAATCTAAGCTTTTTTTATTTCATTTTATTATATACATATTATGAGCAAAAACTTATAGAACTCATCAAAAAAGAAATGTTTAGGAGGTGCAGCTCCTCTCAAAATAAGGAGCTTACACACACATACATAGGATCTTTAACATATAAAGAAAATATCAAGACATAGCTGACTCTGTAATCATATGTATATACTTATTGGAGCTACACAAGGTTACACTCCTAAATAATAAAAATAAAGAATAATAAGATTGCGGATTGTAGCAATATACGTAATGAAATTCAACAAAATACTAATGCTAAAAAAAAAACAACGACACCCTAAGTGGGGGCGGGGGGGACACTGAGGAGGGGAAAAAAAAAGAAGGGGGGGGGGGAGTCTCTTTTATTCCATCTCCCAGAAGCCAAGACACTGGTATTCACCTAGTTTTTGATTGTTGGATAAACCATTTAGATGACTTAAAATAAGAGATCACCTGTAATTGAGCCTCTAATGGCAAAGAATCAATGGCCTCCGTTTAACAAAAAAATGACCAATTTGCTTATTGTTAAAAATCTTTAAATTGTACTGCTCCAATATCATCTGATGTTGGGAGCTTTTTAAAAACTCAGAGAATTTGGGCCCAGAGCTACCTTTCCAGTTTCTCAGGATCAGATTCCTTCCTATCAGAATTACTGAATTAATGAATCTGTAGTTAGGATTGGTGACTGTGTATCTTGAGAGGAAAAGTATCTGCGTCAGCGTAAGTTGGAGATGGGAGACTAATATCTTAATACACCAGAAATTGATTTTTTGCCAAAATGTATAGATTTTGGGACATGACCAAAAACAGTGGACTAAGTCTGCTTTGTCTAAACTACATTTGTGGCACTTCCCTTGGACTTCTGCCCATTTCGTTAATCTAGAGGTCGTAAAATAGGCCATTTCAATTAACTTAAAGTAGGATTCTCTTCAACTAATAGTAACCAAAGCCTTTTCTACAAGTAAAAAATGCCGTATGATGATATCCCTATTAATATAAACCTTTGCTAATACCTTATTAATATGTAGTTCCCCATGAAAATTAAGCAGCAGTCTATATATTTGAGAGATAGTAGTTGTCCCTTCCTGATAAAACTTAATCACTTTCCCCTATCTCTAGCTCTAGTCCCGTTTCGAACCTCAGATTCCATATCCAATGTCTAATCTGTAGATATGCATAGAAGGTAAAGTTTGGCAGATTAAATTTTAGACTTAACTCTTCAAAAGTTTTCGGCACTAAGGTTTCTCTTCACATACCTGACCCAAAAATCTAAACCCTTTACGTGCCCATCTTAAAAACACACCTTTATCTAATCCAGGGGGAAAGTCTGGATTGCATAATAAAGGAAGGAATTCTGACTTAAGGTAATTCAGATTTTAATATATTGGAAATAATAGCAGTTAGAAATTTATAGTCCTGGTTCAGCAAGGAGATAGGTCTATAAGATGCGGAATCTGTTGGAGCTCTACAAATAATTAATAATAATAATAATGCAGGTAATTCAGGGTCTTTACCTTTCTTAAGAATCAAGACTATATTTGACTATATTTGAAGCAGAGAAAAGAGCGGACTGGTCCTTGTTTCCCAAAAAATAATCATTAAATAGAGAAGTTAGTGTAGGGAGGATTTGATCATGTAATAGTTTCTAAAACTTGGCCGGTAGGGAATCTGGACTTGGGGATTTGCCTAATCTAAGGTTTCTAATAGCTTCAGAGATCTCAGACATTGTAATCGGTTCATTTAACCTTTGAAGATCCTGGCCGTAACCTGTGGAAGTTTTATATGGTTCCAAAAACTTTATTTGCTATATCAATCTGGCTTGGAGAGTAGACCTCTTGAAAATATTCTAAAAAGGCTTGCCGAATCTCATCAGCACTGGTAAGTCTTTTATTCTGATATCTCAAAGCGCCTATGTAGTTTTTCTGTTGTCTAGCTTTTGAGATCCTAGCCAGAAATTTGGCTGAGATTCCCTGAAAACCGGAGAATAAAGCTTTTTGTTTCTGATCTTCAAGATTCATAGCTTGTTTTAAAAACAAATCCCGTCCTAATCTAACATCTTTATATTTATTCCATGAGGGGACAGATGGATTAGAGATATATTTCCTATAGCTATTTTTATCAGCATTAGACAGTTGCTCGTCCCTTGTCTTCCTTATAAACTTGGTTCTCACTAGATATGACTTAATTCCACCTCAAAGCACTGATTTTGCTGTTTCCCAAAATATTTCTGGTCTATTCACATAATCACTATTAAAGTCTGCAAATTCCTTCCATTTATTTTGCTACCAAGACTTAAAGCGTATGTTCTAGATAAGATATTGAGGCAAAAATAACCTAGCATTGTTGGACTGTGGGTACTCCCTGTATTTTATCTCCAAGTAGAATATAGCGTGATCTGATACCACCACTTCTCCTATATCAGCCTTGATCTCCATCCCCATCAGGAGACTAGAAATTAAAAAAAAGTATATTCTCGAAAAGGACCTGAATGTCTTAGATTCACATGTGTAATCTCTACTGTCTGGATTTTGTAGTCGCCAGATATCTTTAAGGGCCAGTTTCTGACAGAGTTTCTGGAGAATTTTGGATTCTCTATTGTTCCTGGTAGTATGTCTAATATTAGACCTATCTAATATATGAGAAAAAGTAATGTTAAAATCCCCTACTAAAATATATTTTTCCCCACAAAATGAAAAAGCTTCAAACTAATTTTCTCCCAGGACTCTCTCTCCACAGTATTTGGGCCATAGATATTACAAAATACAAACTTGCTTCTATTAATTTGTACTTCAATTATCTGATATCTCCCGTCTGGATCATTATCTACAGCTAATAATTGATAAGTCAGATGTTTGTTAAACAATATAGCCAAGCCTCTTTTTTTCCTATCATAAGGTGTAAATAACACTTTACCAACCCACTTGGTTCTACGTTTAATAGCTTCCTGTGGGCTATGGTGGGTTTCCTGAATAAAGGCTATGTCAGGTTTATGAGTCCCAAGCTGCCTTATCATTAGTTTCCTTTTAATTGGGGATGAAATTCCACCAATATTCCATGACACCAATTTTAACTTATCCATCTTCAATGGGAGTGAGAGAAACAGGGGAGAGAGAAGGGAACCCCCCCCCCCAAACAAGCTATATAGCCCTGATGAGGCCCCATTTGATTGTTGCAAAGGGGTGAAATGTACATGGCTTTGGCTTTGTTTGTTTATTCTGAATATGGAAAAGACCGCAGGACACTATCCTTAGCATGTCTGATACAAAGAGACATATCTTTGACAGCTTTTGTTAAAACCGCTGATGTGGGAACACATTCATCCTAAAACGCTTTAAAGTACCTAGAAACAACCCACCTGGTAGCATAGAGCTAAACTATGATGTCACACACCGGGTAAAGATACGTTAAAGATCTGGAGCAACCTGCATGTGAGCGAAGCAGAAGAAGTCTCCATGGTGGCTGCGGTATGCCTGTGAAATTGGTGACGGCTCCTGACTATAATAAGAGGGGGCAACAGATCCGGTAAGCAGAACAAGTTTTCTAAGTGTGGCTTGATCTGGAGTGCGGTTTCTTACTGCGGTCGTTTGCTGCACAGTTTATGTCCCACAGAAGGCGTTGCAAGGCCTTATATGAGCGGAATGCTTGTTTAAACACGGCTCTACAGGTGTATGAGTGCCACTAAATGTGGGGACTTTTTCCTTATTGAAAGTTTAAAGCTGGCCAAAATGTTCAGGATGGACAATCTATGACAGTCTGTCATAACAAATCGTAAAAATCTTTTGTATCTTTAAGATGGACTATCTGATTCATGCCTAAGGTTATGTGCAAAAGGTCTTAAAAGGATATATAAGGAATATGTATTTGAAATGTGATGAATGACTATGTTAAGGTATTTTTACAGTTTAATTCACGTATTGTTATGCATCAGACCTGATGAAGGGGAGCGTTCCCGGAAACGTCACTTAAAGGGACACTGTAGTCAAAAATAGAATGGTGATATTACAATAGTTTACCTCTAAATCAAGCGTTTTTCAATGTTCATCTTGTATTAAATATTTAGCGTTTTTTAAATATATCTATTTGAAATATTACATTTTTCCAAACCCCCTGAGTTCACTGTTACTGATTTCCAATCCGGGTTGACAACTCCAGTTGGAAGATGGCGACTCCTAGATGCACTGCGTGAGTTAGCGAAACGTCATTGGATATGTCACCATCCTATGGGGACGGTTATTTTTATTCTGGTGTCGGTCATGTCGACTTCTGTGCCGCAATATGCGCATGCGCGACTAAGCAAATCCTATTGCGCATGCGTTGAATGACGCAAATGCATTTTAATTTCATGCAAATACTCGCCATCCGATTGGCAAGTATGTTATACTTTAGAAGGCCCACATTTGAGGGCTGGATGACGTGATGTCATGGGGATAACATAAAACTTTATTTTACTGCTAAAGGGAGCTTTGTTTCTTCAAATAAAAAGGTACATTACATTTGTGTGATAATTGCAATGTTAAATGTATAGTCCGTTTTGCATAGGAAAAACAAAAGTTAGTAATCATTTAATTAAAAACATTTATTGCATTATTTAAGACCAGTGAGTGCTGTCTTCTATCTTCTATATTCTACCCTACATTCATCACCCTGGCACTGGAAACCTGATCGTGAGAGTGTACCTTCCTCTGCAAATATATATATATATATATATATATATATATATATATATATATATACTGTATATGTAACGAAGAGAACAAACAAGAGAGATACAAAGCATCAATGGTAGCAGCTGCAAAATATGCACTCAAAAAACATAGAATGAAGGCTCAATATAAACAAGTACAGGTGGCCCTCGTTTTACAACGGTTCAATTTACACTGTTTCAGAATAACAACCTTTTTTTTCCAGTCATGTGACTGCTATTGAAAAGCATTGAGAAGCAGTGCATTTATTAAAATAGCCAGTAGGTGAAGCTGTCCGCTTGTGTTGCAGCCAAGCAAGCTGAGATTAATCAGTTTAACCAGACCTGAGCTATCGAGCAGATTTCAAATGTACAAGATCTTCCTGTCTATAAATCAGTCCAGATTGGAATGCATAGAAAGAACTGTTTGCAGAAAAATGCAAATGAAGTCTGCGTTGTGTGATTATTTTATTAGGTTTATAATGCTGTTTAGCAAATGTTTTTGTTCATTTAAATTAGTTTAATTATATATTCTGTGTTGTGTGATTATTTTATTAGGTTTATAATGCTGTTTAGCATTTAAAGTCTTCATTTCAAAGCTTTAAAAATAATGTATTAGGTGTTACTTATGACAATTTTGAGAGGGGCCTGGAACCTATCTCCCTCACTTCCCATTGACTTACATTATAAACTGGGTTTCAATTTATAACGGTTTCGATTTACAACCATTCCTTCTGGAACCTAACCCCGGCGTAAACTGAGGGCTACCTGTACATGTTGTAACAGTCCCATCACAGATATTAAGAATAAGTTCCATAATATGATGAATATCCAGGCAGGTGAGACTTAGTCAATTCAATATAGATATTATTCACTGCTAACTCCAAATACTTAAGAAGCAATGGAGAACAATTGGAATCCTTTCTATCTATCTATCTATCTATCTATCTATCTATCTATCTATATATATATGTGTGTGTTATATAGGATCACCTGTTATAAAAACATATTCACTGCTTAATATTTCATCACTTTCAGTAATATTTTCAGTTAATTGATATTTATTTCTTTCTATCTATCTATCTATTTTAAAAAGCAAGCAATTTTAAACGACTTTTTAATTTACTTCTATTGTTTAATTTGCCTAATTCTCTTGATATCCTTTGCTGAAAAGCATATCTAGATAGGCTCATTAGTTGCTGATTGGTGGCTGCATATAGATGCCTCGTGTGATTGGCTCACCCATGTGCACTGCTATTTCTTTAACAAAGGATATCTAAAGAATGAAGCAAATTAGATATTAGAAGTAAATTGAGATGTTGTTTAAAATGATATTCTCTATCTGAATCATAATAGAAAAATTTGGGGTTTAATGTCTCTTTAAGTGGAGTTAGTCTTGCACACAGTAAGCAGAGGGGGTGTTGTGTAAAACTGTGCATCTATAATCTGATTCTACACAGTGACCATATGCAGCTACAATTCATGGGGGTAATAGTTTGTCCAGGTGTGATAATGAAATTTAGTACAGTTTAGATGACAGACATGATAAGCTCAGTGTTTTTATATTATTGTGGTAGTAGAAGAACAATGTCAATAACTGGGTAGTAGATTGCCTTATTGAGAGACAAACGTTGTTTTTGGATACTAATGGTTGTAGGAATCCAGTGGACTAGCTCATTATTCACTGTACTGTAGTTCATCTGATATAAGCAGGTAATGCCAACAAACTCTATATATAATACTTAACAAGTAACGTGTATACTGGCCAAATGGAGAGGGTAGTGGATGAAATCATAGCTGGGATACTTGTATGATGGTCAGCTGGTTGCTAATGGGAATCTGAAGGATGTAGACTGGTGGAAGACATCAAACTGGTAATCCCTACAAACTTCCCTCACAGTGGCCACAAATAGCTATAAGTGGCTTCCTGCACTCAAAGTAATCCTTGAGCATATATACATACAACTTTCTTCCCCAAAGTTCTCAAAGCTGGTTAAGGAGCCATTCATGTTGGAACAAAGCGGTGACTGGGGACAACATAAACATCAAAATTGAACAACAAAATCTAACTCAGCAAACCAAGCTAATAGAAGGTTGATTTCTGCTAGCTGCAGATTATTTTTGGTTGAAACATAGTTTTGTTAAAACTTTTTTTTAACTACATGCATAACTAGACTGACAAAAAAAAAACTTTACCCTTTCTCATTGATTTCCAAATTCTTCAATAAGCCTATGCTTGCAAAATGTTTATTGGGTTTGCACTGGCAAGTAAGTTCTTATGTTTGTTTTATAAGGCTGGCATAAGGGGGTTAATCATTATTCAAATATTTTATAAAATTCAGAAGTTGGAGGTAAGTGGCAACAAATATCTCTGTGCCTACTGTAGATTGCTGCTGGAGTGAATCATGTACACTAATATCATAGCAGTTGTTTTTATGGGTTTTTTGAAAACAGTGTTGTTGTATTCAAACCACTTCAAGGTTCTACACTCTGGAGGGAGTTAATACAGCCTTAGTTGTAACCAGTTAATCTTCCTGACAGTCTGCCATCTTCTGATTATCAAAGGCAAGAACAAGTACCAGACTTACTACAATAATTGCATACATACTGATTTACAGAATAATTCATCCCTCTAATATGGTGCCTTTGCTCTTGAACACGTGTGCAAGTGGACATCTTTGTTTTTTCTTCTTCCATGCACCTATAGAACTGTTAATAGATAAAACAAGCTGGTCAGGTAGTTGGAGTGATGCCCACACAAGCAAGTTGCTATCTTTAGACAACTACAAAAGAGGATATAACTTCTGTAAGAATATTTAGCTAGAAAATGTACTTCTGTTATACAGTTATAAGCTTAATTGTAAGATATCCATAATGCAAAAGTATGCTCTTTGATTTACTTGTAGATGTCTTGCAAGAATAGTGCTGCCTGTGTTTTCTGCACTTCCCAACCATAAATACAATGGGTATTGAAAAGAATCACACCCCTTTGAAAATAATCACATTTTGTTGCTTTGCAGCCTGAAAAAAAAAAAAGACAGACACAGTTGTTGTTTATCCAGTTGTAATTACTCAGTTCAACTTATAACATCCAAGTGAAAGATATAACAGCAACTTGTCAGACAAAAATAAAGACAATTCAAAAACAGAATCACAGAGTTGGAAAAAGAATCACCCCCTTGTGTGTCAGTATTTTGTTGAACCAGCTTTTGCTTTAATTACAGCCTTTAGTCTGTTGGGATATGTCTCTACTAACTTTGCACATCTAGACTGTACAATATTTGCCCACTCTTCTTTGCAGAACTGCTCCAGTTTGATGGTGACCGTTTGTGGACTGCAGTCTTCAAGTCATGCCACAGATATGCAATGGGGTTTAAGTCTGGGCTCTAACTAGGCCATGCAAGGACATTCACCTTTTTTCTCCTTCTACCACTGTATGGTCATCTTTGCTGTGTACTTTGGGTCATTTTCATGTTGGAAGGTAAACATTCTTCCCATTGACAACTTCCTGGCAGAGGGCAGGAGATTTTCTTCAAGAATTTGACGGTATTTTGCTCCATTCATTATTCTTTCTTTCCTGTCAAGTGTTTCATGCCTGCTGAAGAGAAACACCCCCATAACAGGATATTACCGCCTTCATGCTTTTTGTAGCCATTGTAGGTATGGTGTTATTTGGATGGTGAGTTGTATTGGATTTTCTCCAGACATATTGTTTGGTGTTGAAGCCAAATAATTCAATTTTAGTCTCATCTGACCATAACATCTTTTTCCATGTGGCCTCAGAATCTGCTAGGTGTGTTATGGCAAGCTCAGTCGTGAGTGGCTTTTTTCTTGTAACCCTCCCATAAAAGCCACATTTGTGGAGAATTCGTGATATTGTTGTCACATGCACACAATAACCACTCTTTGTCATAAATTCCTGCAACTTCTTCAGAGTTGCTGTGGGCCTCTTGGTAGCCTCTCTAACCAGTTTCCTCGGGGCTCTTTCATCCAGTTTGGAGCAACGTCCTGATCCAGAGAGGGTCGGTGTTGTACCAAATACATTCCACTTGTTAATATTAGACTACACTGTGCTTTTAGGCATTGATAAAGCCTTTGATATTTTCTTGTATCAATCTCCTGACTTGTGCCTGTCCACAACTTTAGCCTAGAGATCTTTTGACAGTGCCTTGCCACCCATAGTTGATTGTTTGCTTCAGTTGCACTACCAGGGACTGAGATGCTCCGGGAAAGCTCTTCATGCTGAGCTAATCAATATGCCCACAGCTGATCACAGTTGAAGGTCAAATGGCTTTTCATGCTGAGCTAATCAATGTTCCCACAGCTGATCACAGTTGAAGGTCAAATGGCTTTGTGTTTGCTGTTGAGAAGGTGATTAGCTACACCTGATTGAGTTTATAGGTAATTTTAGGAGGGGGTGATTCTGTTTTTGAATTGTCTTTATTTTTGTCTGACATGGTGTCATATCTTTCACTTGGATGTTCTAAGTTGCACTGAGTATTTACAACTGGATAAAGAAAAAAGGGTGTCTGTCTTTATTTCAGGCTGCAAAGCAACAAAATGTGATTATTTTCAAGGTGGGGGTGTGTGTATGATTATTTTCATTACCCACTGTATAATGGTCAATTTATTGGGAGAGCAAAGGAAAACTTCTGAGATTGTCTTTACATTGGAAAACAGCTATAGTTCTTCATTGCTTCATTCCTCAGTATAACCCCTCCTTTTTTATCATTAAAACTCCTCTTTAATATAATGCATCTGTGACCCACAGGGCTCAGAAAAAAAAGGTGAGACCATCTCTACTGTCCCTTCTACATCTATCAGAAATGTGTTCCAGCAGCCACATAAGTTGTTGTGAAGGGTAAATGCAACACTATGGAGCCAAGAAATGATCACACATCCTGCACCCCCTTGTAGTTATGGCTGGGGCTTACTACAATGTTTAGAAAAGAGTAATTTATTTAAAACCAGATTCCAACATGCCTAGAATAAGATTCACTATAATAAAGTCCTCATTTATTCTTTATATTCTACATTAACCTGAACCTTTAAAAATAATTACTTTGATGGTAAAATAGTTGCTGTGTTGCAAACCTGCTGCCAACCCGCATCTTCTTTTGCTTTTTTACAAAGCATATTTCTATTAGTCCATATAACCTATAATTCCGAACCTATTTGTTTATACACAAACGCCTGCTATATAAACAATCCTTGTATTTCTTCTTATCACAACAAATAACCCCTCCCATCCTTTCATTTCTCTGCAAGATTCCTACATCCTGTTCCTCTATTCCTGCAGTTTGCTTTTTATGGCTGCACTTCAGGACTCATGGGACAATCATGTAACATTTTTCAGCCTGGGAAATCATCTGGCCCTTGAAGACCAGCCAAGAAATGTGTACTGTGTCCCGAAGGAGAAATCTTACTGATAAATAAACCGTATAACCACCAGACAAAATGGGTCAACACATCTGTGGAATTAAAACCCTGTAAATGTGTCTTTTCTCTTCCCACACTGCATATTATGTGTCTTAAATAGTCCTGCTCAATAACATTTATCTATTTTGCCCCAATGTAGAGAAGATATGATTAGAAGCTGTTTCTTCCAAATGGAGCTGCTGGAGGCACATGATATACTTGTGATTTTGTTTTGGCAACATTTATGTAACTGATAACTATGAATAAATGTTTTCAAGCCCTTTTTTGAATTTTAAGCTTAAAGGGACAGTCTACACCAGAATATTTATTGTTTTAAAAGATAGATAATCCCTTTATTGCCCATTCCCTAGTTTTGCATAACCAACACCGTTCTATTAATACATTTGTTACCTCTGTAATTACCTTTTCTTTCATGTAATTAGCAAGAGTCCATGAGCTAGTGACGTATGGGATATACATTCCTACCAGGAGGGGCAAAGTTTCCCAAACCTTAAAATGCCTATAAATACACCCCTCACCACACCCACAATTCAGTTTTACAAACTTTGCCTCCGATGGAGGTGGTGAAGTAAGTTTGTGCTAGATTCTACGTTGATATGCGCTCCGCAGCAAGTTGGAGCCCGGTTTTCCTCTCAGCGTGCAGTGAATGTCAGAGGGATGTGAGGAGAGTATTGCCTATTTGAATGCAGTGATCTCCTTCTACGGGGTCTATTTCATAGGTTCTCTGTTATCGGTCGTAGAGATTCATCTCTTACCTCCCTTTTCAGATCGACGATATACTCTTATATATACCATTACCTCTGCTGATTCTCGTTTCAGTACTGGTTTGGCTTTCTACAAACATGTAGATGAGTGTCCTGGGGTAAGTAAATCTTATTTTTCTGTGACACTCTAAGCTATGGTTGGGCACTTTATTTATAAAGTTCTAAATATATGTATTCAAACATTTATTTGCCTTGACTCAGAATGTTCAACATTCCTTATTTTTCAGACAGTCAGTTTCATATTTGGGATAAATGCATTTGTTTCAATCATTTTTTCTTACCTTAAAAAATTTGACTTTTTCCCTGTGGGCTGTTAGGCTCGCGGGGGCAGAAAATGCTTCATTTTATTGCGTCATTCTTGGCGCAGACTTTTTTGGCGCAAAAATTTTTTTCTGTTTCCGGCGTCATACGTGTCGCCGGAAGTTGCGTCATTTTTTGACGTTTTTTTGCGTCAAAAATGTCGGCGTTCCGGATGTGGCGTCATTTTTGGCGCCAAAAGCATTTAGGCGCCAAATAATGTGGGCGTCTTTTTTGGCGCTAAAAAATATGGGCGTCATTTTTTTCTCCACATTATTTAAGTCTCATTATTTATTGCTTCTGGTTGCTAGAAGCTTGTTCACTGGCATTTTTTTCCCATTCCTGAAACTGTCATTTAAGGAATTTGATCAATTTTGCTTTATATGTTGTTTTTTTTCTTTTACATATTGCAAGATGTTCCACGTTGCAACTGAGTCAGAAGATACTTGAGGAAAATCACTGCACAGTGCTGGAGCTACCAAGCTAAGTGTATCTGCTATAAACTTTTGGTATCTGTTTCTCCAGCTGTTATTTGTATTGCATGTCATGTCAAACTTATTAATGCAGATAAAATTTCCTTTAGTACTGTTACATTACCTGTTGCTGTTCCGTCAACATCTAATTTTCAGAGTGTTCCTGATAACATAAGAGATTTTATTTTTTTAAATCCATTAAGAAGGCTATGTCTGTTATTTCTCCTTCTAGTATACATAAAAGTCTTTTAAAACTTCTCTTTTTTCAGATGAATTTTTAAATGAACATCATCATTCTGATACTGATAATGGTTCTTCTGGTTCAGAGGTTTCTGTCTCAGAGGTTGATGCTGATAAATCTTTGTATTTGTTCAAGATGGAATTTATTCGTTCTTTACTTAAAGAAGTGTTATTTGCATTAGAAATAGAGGATTCTGGTCCTCTTGATACTAAATGTAAACGTTTAAATAAGGTTTTTAAATCTCCTGTAGTTATTCCAGAAGTGTTTTATCTCCCTGATGCTATTTATGAAGTAATTTCCAGGGAATGGAATAATTTGGGTAATTTATTTACTCCTTCTAGACGTTTAAGCAAATTATATCCTGTGCCATCTGACAGATTAGAGTTTTTTGGGACAAAAATCCCTAAGGTTATGGGGCTGTCTCTACTCCTGCTAATGTACTACTATTCCTACGGCAGATAGTACTTCATTTAAGGATCCTTTAGATAGGAAAATTGAATCCTTTCTAAGAAAAGCTTACTTATGTTCAGGTAATCTTCTTAGACTTGCTATATTTTTAGCGGATGTTGCTGCAGCTTCAACTTTTTGGTTAGAAGCTTTAGCGCAACAAGTAACAGATCATAATTTTATAGCATTATTATTATTCTATAACATGCTAATAATTTTATTGGTGATACCATCTTTTGATATCATTAGAGTTGATGTCAGGTATATGTCTCTAGCTTTTTTAGCTAGAAAAGCTTTATGGATTAAACTTGGAATGCTGACATGTCTTCTAAGTCAACTTTTGCTTTCCCTTTCTTTCCAGGGTAAATAATCATTTTCGTTCCTTTCCTCACAACAAGGAACAAAAGCCTGATCCTTCATCCTCAGGAGCGGTATCAGTTTGGAAACTATTTCCAGTTTGGAATATATCCAAGCCTTATAGAAACCTATAGCCAGCTCCTAGGTACCTATGAAGGTGCGGCCCTTATTCCAGCTCAGCTGGTATGGGGCAGATTACGTTTTCTTCAAAGAAATTTGGTTCAATTCCGTTCTTTATCTCTGGTTTCAGAAACATTGTTTCAGAAAGGTACAGAATTGGCTTCAAGTTAAGGCCTCCTGCTAAGAGATTCTTTTCTTTCCCGTGTCCCAGTTAACACAGCAAAGGCTCAGCATTTCTGAAATGTGTTTCAGATCTAGAGATAGCTGGAGTATTTATGCCAGTTCCAGTTCTGGAACAGGGGCTGGGGTTTTATTTTATCTCTTCATTGTACCAAAGAAGGTCAATTCCTTCAGACCAGTTCCGGATCTTTCATTATTGAATCGTTATGTTAGGATACCAACATTCAAGATGGTTACTGTAGGACTATCCTGCCTTTTGTTTAGCAAGGGCATTATATGTCTACAATAGATTTACAGGATGTGTATCTGCATATTCCGATTCATTCAGATCACTTTTAGTGTCTGAGATTCTCTTTTTAGACAAGCATTACCAGTTTTGTGGCTCTACCGTTTGGCCTAGCCTCAGTTCCAAGAATTTTTTTCAAAGGTTCTCGGTGCCCTAATTTCTGTAATCAGAGAATAGGGTTTTGGTATTTCCTTATTTGGACGATATCTTGGTACTTGCTCAGTCTTCTCATTTTCGAAGAATCTCATACAAATCGACTTGTGTTGTTTCTTCAAGTTCATGGTTGGAGGATCAATTTACCATTCAGTTCATTGATTCCTCAGACAAGGGTAACCTTTTTAGGTTTCTAGATAAATTCAGTGTCTATGACTCTGTCCTTGTCAGACAAGAGAAGTTTAACATTGATATCAGCTTGTCAAAACCTTCAGTCACAATCATTCCCTTTGGTAGCCTTATGCATGGAAATGTTGGGTCTTAGGACTGCCGCATCAGATGCGATCTCCTTTGCTCGTTTTCACATGCGACCTCTTCAGCTCTGTATGCTGAACCAATGGTGCAGGGATTACTCAAAGATATCTCAATTAATATCTTTAAACCGATTTTATGACACTCTCTGACATGGTGGACAGATCACCATCGTTTAGTTCAGGGGGCTTCTTTGTTCTTCCGACCTGGACTATAATCTCAACAGATGCAAGTCTTACAGGTTGGGGAGCTGTGTGGGGGTATCTGACGGCACAAGGGGTTTGGGAATCTCAGGAGGTGAGATTTCCGTTCAATATTTTGGAACTCCGTGCAATTTTCAGAGCTCTTCAGTCTTGGCCTCTTCTGAAGAGAGAGTTGTTCATTTGTTTTCAGATAGACAATGTCACAACTGTGGCATACATCAATCATCAAGGAGGGACTCACAGTCCTCTGGCTATGAAAGAAGTATCTCGAATTTTGGTTTGGGCGGAATCCAGCTCCTGTCTAATCTCTGCGGTTCATATCCCAGGTATGGACAATTGGAAAGCGGATTATCTCAGTCGCCAAACGTTGCATCCGGGCGAATGGTCTCTTCACCCAGAGGTATTTCTTCAGATTGTTCAAATGTGGGAACTTCCAGAAATAGATCTGATGGCTTCTCATCTAAACAAGAAACTTCCCAGGTATCTGTCCAGATCCCGGGATCCTCAGGCGGAGGCAGTGGATGCATTATCACTTCTTTGGAAGTATCATCCTGCCTATATCTTTCCGCCTCTAGTTCTTCTTCCAAAAGTAATCTCCAAGATTCTGAAGGAATGCTCGTTTGTTCTGCTGGTAGTTCCGGCATGGCCTCACAGGTTTTGGTATGCGGATCTTGTCCGGATGGCATCTTGCCAACCATGGACTCTTCCGTTAAGACCAGACCTTTTGTCTCAAGGTCCTTTTTTTCCATCAGGATCTGAAATCCTTAAATTTAAAGGTATGGAGATTGAACGCTTGATTCTTGGTCAAAGAGGTTTCTCTGACTCTGTGATTAATACTATGTTACAGGCTCGTAAATCTGTATCCAGAGAGATATATTATAGAGTCTGGAAGACTTATATTTCTTGGTGTCTTTCTCATCATTTTTCTTGGCATTCTTTTAGAATACCGAGAATATTACAGTTTCTTCAGGATGGTTTAGATAAGGGTTTGTCCGCAAGTTCCTTGAAAGGTCAAATCTCTGCTCTTTCTGTTCTTTTTCACAGAAAGATTGCTATTCTTCCTGATATTCATTGTTTTGTACAAGCTTTGGTTCGTATAAAGCCTGTCATTAAGTCAATTTCTCCTCCTTGGAGTTTGAATTTGGTTCTGGGGGCTCTTCAAGCTCCTCCATTTGAACCTATGCATTCATTGGATATTAAATTACTTTCTTGGAAAGTTTTGTTCCTTTTGGCCATCTCTTCTGCCAGAAGAGTTTCTGAATTATCTGCTCTTTCTTGTGAGTCTCCTTTTCTGATTTTTCATCAGGATAAGGCGGTGTTGCGAACTTCTTTTGAATTTTTACCTAAGTTGTGAATTCCAACAACATTAGTAGAGACATTGTGGTTCCTTCATTATGTCCTAATCCTAAGAATTCTAAGGAGAAATCGTTGCATTCTTTGGATGTTATTAGAGCTTTGAAATATTATGTTGAAGCTACTGAGTCTTTCCGAAAGACTTCTAGTTTATTTGTTATCTTTTCCGGTTTTAGAAAGGCCAGAAAACATCTGCCATTTCTTTGGCATTTTGGTTGAAATCTTTAATTCATCTTGCCTATGTTGAGTCGGGTAAGACTCCGCCTCATAGGATTACAGCTCATTCTACTAGGTCAGTTTCTACTTCCTGGGCGTTTAGGAATGAAGCTTCGGTTGATCAGATTTGCAAAGCGGCAACTTGGTCCTCTTTGCATACTTTTACCAAATTCTACCATTTTGTTGTTTTTTTCTTCTTCTGAAGCAGTTTTTGGTAGAAAAGTACTTCAGGCAGCGGTTTCAGTTTGAATCTTCTGCTTATGTTTTTCATTAAACATTATTTTGGGTGTGGATTATTTTCAGCAGGAATTGGCTGTCTTTATTTTATCCCTCCCTCTCTAGTGACTCTTGTGTGGAAAGATCCACATCTTGGGTAGTCATTATCCCATACGTCACTAGCTCATGGACTCTTGCTAATTACATGAAAGAAAACATAATTTATGTAAGAACTTACCTGATAAATTCATTTCTTTCATATTAGCAAGAGTCCATGAGGCCCGCCCTTTTTTGTGGTGGTTATGATTTTTTTGTATAAAGCACAATTATTCCAATTCCTTATTTTATATGCTTTCGCACTTTTTTTTTATCACCCCACTTCTTGGCTATTCGTTAAACTGAATTGTGGGTGTGGTGAGGGGTGTATTTATAGGCATTTTAAGGTTTGGGAAACTTTGCCCCTCCTGGTAGGAATGTATATCCCATACGTCACTAGCTCATGGACTCTTGCTAATATGAAAGAAATGAATTTATCAGGTAAGTTCTTACATAAATTATGTTGTATCTAAGCCTCTGCAAACTGCCCCTTATTTCTGTTCTTTTGACAGACTTGCATTTTAGCCAATCAGTGCTGGCTCCAAGGAACTCCACGTGCGGGAGCACAGTGTTATCTATATGAAACACATGAACTAACACCCTCTAGTGGTGAAAAACTGTCAAAATGCCCTAAGATAAGAGACGGCCTTCAAGGGCTTAGAAATTAGCATATGAACCTCCTAGGTTTAGCTTTCAACTAAGAATTACCAAGAGAACAAAGCAAAATTGGTGATAGAAGTAAATTGGAAAATTCTTTAAAATTACATTCCCTATTTGAATCATTAAAGTTTTTTTAGGACCAGACTGTCCCTTTAAGATCTAAACTGTATAAAAGTGCATCTACAACTGATTGTGCTCAAGGGCAGGGTGCACCTCTCCTCTTGTTTGTTTGTCAATGTAAGTTTAGTAAAGTACATTGTATAGTCCTACATAATGTATCATTGTAAGTTTTGTATTGTGCTCTTATGATTGTAATGTACCTTTGTATAGCGCTGCATAAAATGTTGGTGCTTTATAAATAAATGAAAATAACAGCATTGTAGAATTTAAAGAGACAGTAAATATATAAGACATTTTAGTAAATTAACATTTTGTTTGCTGAAGTTTTTATTTTTTGGCCAGCAGTTTTTATTGCTGGTGTGGCTGCTGCTTCTTCTGCTAGAGAAGTTATTTTGAGCCTTTTAGAATTGTTCCAATGTTGCTAATGCATTCATTTGTATTACTATTATTGACATAATTTAGTTTAATTCTAAGAATGTGTCTTTAATAGAACTCTCTAGAAAGACTTTATGGTTAAAGGCTTAATTTGCTGATATGTTTTCTAAATCCAGCTTATCATCTCTTTTCAGGGAAAGATGTTGTTTGGTTCTGGTTTGGATTCTATTATCTCTTCCGTAACTGGAAGCTATAAAGCTTTTTCATCCTCAGGACAGGAGATCAGAGGCTAATCTAGAGCTTCAAATTGTTTTTGCCCTTCTCCCAGAACAGTCCGATTCTTTGGCTCTGCCTGGAAGCCAAGTTCAGTCTGGACAAGTCTAGTAGTCCATAGAATCTTCTCCCTTTTCCTAGTCTGCTCGAAGGTATGGCTCTCGATACAGAGGCTCTGGTAGGGTGCAGGTTTGGATCCTTGGGTTTTAAGTATAGTTTTGCAGGATTATCAAACAGGTTTCAGAGCATGTCCTTCCTGTGTTACAATAGTCTTGTGAAGGTTCAGGCTTTTTTTTCAGTCAAGTTTCAGGCCGAACAATCACCCGAACAATTTCACAGACAAGGGTTGTTTTTATCTGAGAGTTCAGATAGATTGTTTACATGAATCTTTCTTTAACAGCTAGCGTTAGCTTGTTAAAATCTTCAGTCTCTTTTTTCCCCCCTTTAATTAGGTATCATGTTTGCTGCATTGGATGCCTTTTCTGTTTGTTCATTTTACTTGAGGCCTTTTAATCTTTTTATGCTTCAGCAATGAGGCAGGGATCATACTCAGCTGCCTTATACATTTATTTAGTTCACAGGACAAGTTTTTTGTCCATCCTATTTTGATTGTGATCTCTTTGGATGCAAGTCTTTCACGCGTGGGTGTGTGTGTGTGTGTGTGGGGGGGGGGACTGGGGGTCTCTGAGGGCTCAAGAGGTTTGGTTTCCTTGGGATGTGAGGTTGCCAATTAATATTTTAGAACTATTTGGGTTTTGCTATTTTTACAGGATTTATCTGCCAGCTATTTGAAAGGTCAGGTTTTGCTCTTTTGGTTTGTTCTTCTTGAAGATTGTTAATCTTTATGTCATTCATGTTTTTTTCTTCTAGCTTTGGCTAGAATTTAACCTATTCTTAAGCCAATATCTCTTTCTTAAAAGAGATAGCCAAAAGAAAACAAAGCCTTTTGCTAGAAGATTCTGAGTTGTCTTCTCTTTCATGTGATTCTTCTCATCTTATAAGGTAGTTTTGTTGATTATATTTGAGCATTTTACATATCTTGGATGTTGCAAGAGCCTTGAGTATTATAAGGTTTTAAGACTAACTTCCAGTTTGTTTGTAAACTTTTCTGTTTCCAGAAAGGGACAGAAAGCTTCTACCCTTTCTTTGGTATCTTGATTGATACTTTTGATCAATAAGGCTTTCTTGGAGTTTGGTCAGCCTACACCTAGACAGGTTTCTACCTATTCTATCAGATCAGTTTCCACTTCTTGGGCTTTTTAGAATGAGGCTTCTGTTGAGCAATTTTGCAAAGTAGCTTCTTGAACTTTTTTTGCATACTTTTACATTTGTTTTATAATTTTGATGTTTTTTGTTTCTTCTGAGGCAGCTTTTGGTAGGAAATCTTTCAGCTAGTTGTGTCAAGATAATTTTGATTATTTTTTTTTTGTTGTTGAAATATTTTTATTGAGGGAATAACAGTTCCAAGACAAATACAGTTTGCTCATACAAACAAATGGCACATAATACATGGTAAAATACATATCACAAGCCTAAGAAAAAATAAAAATAAAAGATACATAGCAACATATGCAGAAATAGTACCCTTAACACAATATTCATATAGCTGACCCAAATTGAAATGTAGTCAAAGGTATGAAGATTGAGAAGCAAACCCGATATCGCCCTCATTTTTCCCCTCCACTACTGCTGGGGCCACTTTTGGACCCCTGTATTAAAAGTACTTCTCAGAGGTTTTTATTTATAATGTAGACCTAGACAAGGCCTGCATTTTATATGCTTCTTCCCAAGGTAGCTAGGACCACGGGTAGGTCCCTAAGACTAATAATAACATTAAGGGAAGATATTGCAGTAATGGATAGGTACGTTAAAGATCCAAGTACCAAACGCCGTGTCAGAGATAAAGAACCGCATAGACAGTTTCACTCATACATAGGGAAACAGGTAGATGATACACAAATGAGCTAACATCAGTACTAGAATTCTGGTGATAAACAGTCTATAGACATTGAACTCAGGATAATTCATAATAAATCTCTTCATTTTTAATCCGGAGAACCAATTTTTCGCTTATATAAACAAAAACCACTACATTGGTTCTACGAACAGGGCAGAGACAGTATAACTCTGCCAAAAAGGAGTATGGAGGATAAGCTAGTTATCCCTTACCTTACATTTGTGAGGGGGGGATGAAAGAGGGAGAGAGGAGGGAGAGGGAGAAAGGGGGGGAAGAGGGCAAAGGGGGGGGAGAGGGGAAAAAAAAAGGGAGAAGGAGAGGGAAGGGAAAGAGGGTTGGGAGAAGGGGGAAAAGGTGGAAAGGGGGGCTAGGATGGTAAGGGGAGAAGGGTAATGGAAAAGGGGGAAGGAGGATGGAAAGAGGGGGGGAGAGGATGGAAAGAGAGGGGGGAAGGATGGAAGGAAGGGGAAGGTTGGAAATGGAGGGGGGGAGGGTGGAAGGGAAGGGGGGAAGGGTGAAAAGGGAGGGGGGGAGGGTGAAAAGGGAGGGGGGAAGGGTGATTAGGGAGGAGGGGGGCTAAGTCTAGAATGAAAACAGAGGCCTTCATGATGGGCAAGCGATGGATCCTAAGTTATAGTTAGATGTATATACTTTCCTCCTCGCCAACGTGTAGTCTCAGGAGGGGGACCCCAATAGAGATAAAGATAAGGGGGCAGACTTTCTACAGGGTTTATACGGAGAAGGGATCACATATAGGCATTTAATAGGGCACTAAGGTCATTAGATAGAATGGTGATCTGTGCACATGGCATAATTAACTAGGCAGTTCAATATTGCTAGATTATAGGCTAAACAGCATTGTTCTCTCCAGCGCTCAAGTTACACACATCAAAAAAACAATAGAGGTAGGCCTACAGCATACTGGGAGTTAGTAGCACAATGACACACATATATCATGCATAAGTAAAGTTTTACCGCAAGGCAATCCAGAGATGAGGATGTGACTGAATCACTAGACTGACCCTTATATTCATAGATCTAGTTACTAGCTTCACCACTGAATCAGCCCAAGGGCTTCATAATACACATAGCAACATATAACTTGCAATATAACATAAGACATATAGCAATGTGAGTAAAATAATGAAGATAAAAAACATTAGGGAACCCAAGAAAAAACAGTGCTGTGATTAGTTAATCAGGCACTTAACGTAAAAATGAGTACACATAAGTCCCACAGTCCTGCACACGGTCCCAGTCCCAGAATCCACACAGTCTCCGAAAACAATCTTCATAAGTGTAGACTCTGCAGCCACTGGTATAGTAGAATTATTGAATAAGTCCGTGAGCTGAACTACAGGCATCAGCAATTTGATAGCAGTGTGAGCCCTTAGTAACCGCCATTGCAACAAAAATGTCACCCTACTCCAGCTTTTATATTTGCCTCAGGGGGCCAGAGATATTCACACTGCAGGGTTATCGTGGAGGAGGTAAGGATCCTAGACAGAACCCCAGCGCGGCATCTCACTGAGCTCCAGTCAATGAGAAACTCCAAGGCAGTGTTGTGATATGGGGCCGCCAGTAAACCACATGTACCAGCAAGAGCGTCCCTACAGATATCGGCCATACTCTCGCCTGCGCTAAACCCCGTGGCAGTGGTCAAGGGACACTTCCCGGAGCTCCCATCAGAATGACTCACCAACTCGCCTCTAATGGAGGAAAGCCTCCCGGTCTCACAATCAGCTCTCATAGGGGTCAGCACAGTGCGCTTCAGCAGGGCCGGCTCTTCACAGGTCTCGACATGACCTCCCACAGCTCCATTCTGCAGTCGCTCCACCTCAGGGTCATGTACAGTACAGGGGTCGCCATCAGATATCTTAGCAGCTGGTAAACGTTTCCTTGGTACGTGTGCTGCTTCAATCTTTATGAGCAAGTCATCAAATCTGCTTAAGATCCGTTTCTCATATTCAGCAAATAGGATCTGCAGCGTGGCACAAGTGGCTACCCCCATAGTCCCAGGAAAGTTGCGGCCTGCTGTGTCTCAGAAACAGCGCTGTACCAGCGTAGATGAATTCTTCATTCAGCCAGATGTTTAAAATGATCTTTCCTAAGATTCTTAACACTAGTTTAATAACCAAATACTGTTCCACAGAGGAAAAATTGGGTAAAATTAAAGTGAATTCAGGAGCCTCTTAGAAACACGTCTCGTTGCTCTGGCTGTTGGCTCCGCCCCCCGATAATTTTGATTTTGTCTGTTGGTCATTTTATTTGCTTATTACCCTGTTTATTCTTTGGGTTCTATTTGGGTTGTGGATTTTGTTTCACTGTGAAAAAATATATTTTTTTGATTCCGCCCTTATTTTTCATTACTTGTGGTCAACTCAGATTGGGTAATAGTTCCCAGGAGTTAAGGATCGTGGACTCTCTCACCTCCCTGTATGAAAGAAAACATTTATGCTTACCTTTTTATGCTTACACTCTACACTTCAGCCATACTCCTAGGCCTGGTAACAGACAAGGAGGTGGCATAGGTATTTTACTTTCCTCTCATTGCACCTTTCAACAAATACAACCCATCTCTTTCTTCACATTTTCCTCATTCGAAACCCACATGATTTGCTTATTCTCTCCCCTCTCTATACGTGTTGCAGTAATATACCGCCCCCCTGGCTCCTCAACTCAATTTCTAGATCACTTTGCTGCCTGGCTACCTTATTACCTTTCCTCAGACACTCCTGCCCTCATTCTTGGTGACTTCAACATCCCTCTTGACAATCCCACTGTCTCCTCTGCAAAACAACTTTTGCAACTCACTACCTCTTTGCGTCTGTCACAATGGACTGACTATCCCACTCACAAAGATGGTCACTCCCTTGATTTGATCTTTAGCTATCGATGCACTATTTCAAACTTCACTAATTCCCCTTTTCCTCTTTCTGACCATCATCTGCTCACTTGCAACATCTCATCCCTCCCTACAACTCTCCCTCCTTCTACCCCTCACACCAAACTTCACAGAAGCATTATGTCATTAGATCAGCAACAGCTCAATAGTTCTCTCGAACCTCTCCTCTCATCCATCTCCTCCTTTTCCTGCCCTGACCAATCTATCTGCCACTAAAACTCCACCCTTACATCGGTCCTTGACAATCTGTCCCCTCCTACCATACCTCGGAAATCACACCCTCAGCCCTGGCATACTCCTCTGACACAGTACTTACGCAGATGTTCCCGTACTGCTGAGCGGCACTGGAGAAAATCTCGGAGTTCAGCTGACTTTCTTCACTACAAGTTCATCTTGAATTCCTACTACTATGCCCTTAATCTTTAGAAGCAGCACTACTTCTCTACTCTTATCTCCACTCTTTCTTCAAACCCAAAACATCTGTTCTCCACTTTCAACACTCTTCTCCACCCACCCCCACCTCCTAATACAACTTCTCTGTCAGCTCACGATTTTGCCAGCCACTTCAATAACAAAATCGATTCCAACAGAAACTAAATCAGTTCTCAGCATGCTTCCAGCCTCTCACCCCCTCAAAAACTTGCAATTAACCAAAACCCACATAGCCATATATTTAGCTCTTTCGGCCCTGTTACGGAGGAAGAATTTTCTGCCCTTTTACTGCGCTCTCACCTCACTATCTGTCCCCTCGACCCCATTCCCTTACAGCTACTCCCCTCCCTCTCTTCTACCCTTACCCCTATACTCACACATATTTTCAACCTCTCCCTCAGCACTGGTATATTTCCCTCATCTCTAAAACATGCAGTGGTCACACCTATCCTCAAAAAAACTTTTCTCGATCCAACCTCCCCATCCAACTACTGCCCTATTTCCCTACTCCCTCTTGCCGCAAAGCTTCTTTAAAAGCTAGTACATGCACGCCTATCCAATTTCCTTACATTTCACTCCCTCCTTGACCCACTGCAATCTGGATTTCACCCCATCACTCTACAGAGACAGCACTCGTTAAGGTTACCAACGACCTACTCACAGCACAATCCAGAGGCCACTTCTCTTTGCTTATCCTCCTTGATCTTTCTGCAGCCTTGGATACTGTCGACCACCCTCTTTTGCTCCAAACCCTCCAATCCTTCAGCATCTGTGACACAGCCCTCTTGTGTTTCTCTTCCTACCTGTCTAACCGTACCTTTAGTGTAGCCTTCTCCGGGGCTTCCTCTGCCCCGCTACCACTTTCTGTTGGGGTATTGCAAGGCTCTGTCATTGGTCCCCTTCTCTTCTCAATCTACACGTCATCATTAGGTTCCCTTATAAAGTCCCAAGGGTCTACATCTCTGCTCCAGACCTATCTCCTTCCTTGCTAACCCGTGTCACTAACCGTCTTTCTCACATCTCTTCCTGGATGTCCTCTCACTACCTTAAGCTACATCTCTCCAAAACTGAGCTCCCTATTTCCCCCTGTTCTTCTATAATCTCCACCCCCCATCTCTCTATAACTGTCAACAAATCCATCATTACCCCTACCCCGCATGCCCAATGTCTTGGGGTCACAATTGACTCAGATCTTTATTTCACTCCTCACATTCAGGGCAAGCCATGGCTAAATCCTGCCGCTCCCACCTTAAAAACATCTCTAAAATTAGACATTTCCTTACACAAGACACAACTAAGATTTTAATCCACTCTCTCATCCTTTCCCGCCTTGACTATGGCAACTCTGTCCTCTCTGGTCTCCCTAGCTGCCGTCTTGCTCCTTTACAATCCATAATGAATGCCTCTGCCAGGCTCATCTTCCTTGCACGTCGCTCTTCATCTGCTGCACCACTCTGCCAATCCCTTCACTGGCTTCCTCTTGCCTCCAGGATTAAACACAAAATTCTGACTCTGACATACAAAGCCCTCAACTGCACTGCTCCGCCCTATATCTCCAACCTTGTCTCCAGATACTCTCCCTCCCATCCCCTTCGCTCTGCTCACAACCTCCTACTCTCCTCCTCTCTTGTTACCTCCTCACACTCCTGTTTACAGGACTTTTTCAGAATGGCTCCCATCTTGTGGAATTTTCTGCCTCACTCCACAAGACTCTCCCCTAGATTTAAAAGCTTCAAGCACTCCCTAAAGACTCTTCTGTTCAGGGATGCATACATCCTATACTAACCTTTCCTAATACCAGTTCCTCTCCTCCATTGCTATCCACCATGAACCTCCTTAGAATGTAAGCCTAAGTGCCCAACTGCTTGCAGATCACCGTTACAAGAGCTGACTACAACAGTGTGATTCTAGGCAGGGCCCTCTTCCCATTTGATCCCAATAATTGCTACCTTGTATACCGCCTATGTTTATAGCGCTGCGGAATCTGCTGGCCCTCTACAAATAACCAATAATAATAAAATAATGATAAATTAATTTTGTTATTGGTGGTGAGAGTCCTTAAAACCCCACCCTGTTTTTTTGGTGTTGGTTTAGTTTTTACGCGCATCTTTTTTTATTGCTGCTATTATTTTGCTCTTATTTTTTTTCTCCTACCTCTTTTGCTTCGCTATATGTCAGCCTGAGTTTCCAGTGAGGTGGGAGGGGTTTTCATAGAGCTCTTGGGGTTTGGGAATCTTTACCTCTTCCTAGTGGCCAAGAAGAGTAATTCCCAGGAGTAATGGATTGTGGTCTCCCCTCACCATAAAATAATTTATCAGGTAAGCAAAAAAGTTTTTATTTTTGTACCCAGGTATTTAGCTGGGTATTATATTTTATTAGATACAGCACTGAGAAACCTACACATTTTCTAATTTTGGCGCAAAGTTACTGAAAGAGAGGGCATGAAATAGCCTGCAAAAATAAAAGCTGAACAGAGGCAGCTGTGTGTGTGTGTGTCTTTTCTCATTGGACGGAGCAAGTAAATTAGGAAAAACAAGATAGTAACTTATTCAGGGGCAATTATCTCTGCTAGGCACTCAGGCTAAAATACCTCATGTTACTAATGTCACAGTAAGTACAGTAGGCTTTTGGTAGGTTTCTGAATGTCTGCAGCAGGATAGGCTCTCAATATTAGATTATGATAACCATTTTGACTGACTATTATCACACCAGATCTCTTTGATCAGTGCTACTACTGTACTGCATTTGCAAAGGCCTGAGGATCTAGCTGTTTTACAACTGGTCCATTTATTCCAACAGAACAACATTTTTATTTTCCTCGTTGGTCCTAGCCTTATTTGATTGTATTTCAACGATGGTGAATTTATGACAGCATAAACTTAATCCCTACTTACAAATAAAGTGTTGTTACGTCTAGATGCAATTTGCAATTGTATAATTGGGAATGGGGTACCCTTTTCTGTTTACTGATGGATGTTTGTGGCTGCTAAATTTCCAGATAATAAAAAGCTGAGAGTTTGATTATTATTGTGCTTTAAAGCATTCACTATACTGCAACAAATATCTATATTGATCTACTGTTTTAACCTAATAATCTATAGTGAATGTTATATTTTTGAGCATTATATTGTAGGTTCCTGTTTTACATAGTGAGATAAACAGCTCTCACTCTACAATTTGCCTTTAGAAAATTGTTACTGATGAAACGTAAAGGGACAGTAAAAAGATAGATAATCCCTTTATATTATTACCCATTCCCCAGTTTTGCATAACCAACACTCATGGGCATCTGCAGGGAGGAGGGGGGGGGCGGACACTTAAATTTAAAGTTTAATAAATAAAAGTGCCTCTGTTTTTAAAAACCGGGCACTTTCTCATTAAACTTTACATTCACTTTAATGCAAGGTTGGACTGCTTCAGAAATAAAACATGCTTTTAGATTACATTGTTTCAATATTTAAAGGGGGAGGGGAGAAACACAAAAGCAAAGCAGTTAGACTTTTGCAAGAACATGAGTTACTTCAAAGATGTAAAAAAAAAAATCAGTAATAAATTAGCCGTTCAGGACTTCTCTAATTGCCTCTATGCTGCAGTATGGGGTGTTCAGGGGTCATGATGCCTCCTCCCTTCACACACAGCAAACTGACTGTGTACAGCCCAGGCTCTAACTGAAAGTGAGGTAATGTCTGCCCTCTGTATGCTGAGCAGCAGCAGCTAACCACGTTTCAGCTGAAACACAGCTTCATCAGCACAACAGCTAGTCTGTCCTGTAAGTAAATGTATAGCCATTACTGTACTCAGGGAGTTGTAAGTAAATGTATAGTTATTACTGTATTCAGGGAGTTGTAAGTAAATTTATAGTCATTACTGTTTTCAGGGAGTTGTAAGTAAATTTATAGCCATTACTGTATTCAGGGAGTTGTAAGTAAATGTATAGTTATTACTGTATTCAGGGAGTTGTAAGTAAATTTATAGCCATTACTGTTTTCAGGGAGTTGTAAGTAAATGTATAGTCATTACTGTATTCAGGGAGTTGTAAGTAAATGTATAGCCATTACTGTATTCAGGGAGTTGTAAGTAAATGTATAGCCATTACTGTATTCAGGGAGTTGTAAGTAAATGTATAGTCATTACTGTATTCAGGGAGTTGTAAGTAAATATATAGCCATTACTGTATTCAGGGAGTTGTAAGTAAATGTATAGCCATTACTGTATTCAGGGAGTTGTAAGTAAATGTATAGTCATTACTGTATTCAGGGAGTTGTAAGTAAATGTATAGCCATTACTGTATTCAGGGAGTTGTAAGTAAATGTATAGTCATTACTATATTCAGGGAGTTGTAAGTAAATGTATAGCCATTACTGTATTCAGGGAGTTGTAAGTAAATGTATAGTCATTACTGTATTCAGGGAGTTGTAAGTAAATTTATAGTCATTACTGTATTCAGGGAGTTGTAAGTAAATGTATAGTCATTACTGTATTCAGGGAGTTGTAAGTAAATTTATAGTCATTACTGTTTTCAGGGAGTTGTAAGTAAATTTATAGCCATTACTATATTCAGGGAGTTGTAAGTAAATGTATAGTTATTACTGTATTCAGGGAGTTGTAAGTAAATTTATAGCCATTACTGTTTTCAGGGAGTTGTAAGTAAATGTATAGCCATTACTGTTTTCAGGGAGTTGTAAGTAAATGTATAGTCATTACTGTATTCAGGGAGTTGTAAGTAAATGTATAGCCATTACTGTATTCAGGGAGTTGTAAGTAAATGTATAGCCATTACTGTATTCAGGGAGTTGTAAGTAAATGTATAGTCATTACTGTATTCAGGGAGTTGTAAGTAAATGTATAGTCATTACTGCAGTGTATTCAGGGAGTTGTAAGTAAATGTATAGTCCTTGCTGTATTCAGGGAGTTGTAAGTAAATTTATAGCCATTACTATATTCAGGGAGTTGTAAGTAAATGTATAGTTATTACTGTATTCAGGGAGTTGTAAGTAAATGTATAGCCATTGCTGTATTCAGGGAGTTGTAAGTAAATGTATAGTCATTACTGTATTCAGGGAGTTGTAAGTAAATGTATAACCATTACTGTATTCAGGGAGTTGTAAGTAAATGTATAGCCATTGCTGTATTCAGGGAGTTGTAAGTAAATGTATAGTCATTACTGTATTCAGGGAGTTGTAAGTAAATGTATAGCCATTACTGTATTCAGGGAGTTGTAAGTAAATGTATAACCATTACTGTATTCAGGGATTTGTAAGTAAATTTATAGCCATTACTGTATTCAGGGAGTTGTAAGTAAATGTATAGTCATTACTGTATTCAGGGAGTTGTAAGTAAATGTATAGTCATTACTGTATTCAGGGAGTTGTAAGTAAATGTATAGTCATTACTGTATTCAGGGAGTTGTAAGTAAATGTATAGTCATTACTGTATTCAGGGAGTTGTAAGTAAATGTATAGCCATTACTGTATTCAGGGAGTTGTAAGTAAATGTATAGTCATTACTGTATTCAGGGAGTTGTAAGTAAATGTATAGTCATTACTGTACTCAGGGAGTTGTAAGTAAATGTATAGTCATTACTGCAGTGTATTCAGGGAGTTGTAAGTAAATGTATAGCCATTTATTCAGGGAGTTGTAAGTAAATGTATAACCATTACTGTATTCAGGGAGTTGTTTGTGGGTGGAGCTATCAGCTAGGGTTATCTTATATAATGGTTAATATATAGCTCTACATTGTGCCCTGCATCCTGTATATAGATCATGTGTTTACTGTCCAGTGAAAGCTAGTGTCTTATGTGTTACATTTTAAATGCAGTGCATGAACAACCACATAGAACAATGTTTGCCTTCTCTAGATGATTAGATTTTTAGCATGGTCATAATTATTCTGCACCATTACATAGGGTAGCAGTTTAATTATTCATGTAACACTTTTAATTAGTATCCACCTTAGCATTACCGTTATTAGTTCGAAAATGAGCTATACTTTTATTCCTAACAGCATATTATCTGTGTTAAATCTTCATCATCATATATTGCTTTATGTTTAGTCCCATAAAGTTGAGATAGTTGGGGGGAAGAGAGAAAGAGAGAAAAGGAGAAGTATTAAAAGGTAAACAGGAAAACAGTGAGACACAGGGTAGAGAGTCAAGGAGAGAAAGACAGACAAGAGGAGAGACAGAAGCCAGAGAGGGAAAGGGAGAGAAAAACAAATGGAGGAGTGTGAAAAGGGAGAGAAAAGGAGAGACAGGTGGGAGAGAGATAATGGGAAAATACAGTTGAGAGAGAGAAATGGGTTATGAGATGGAGAGAAAGCTGGGTAGAGAAAGGCAGGGGAAAGTTGCAGAGTGAGAGAGAATAAAGGAAGGGACCACGATTGGACTTCACAGATATATATACACACAAAACAAAAGAATGGTCCCAAAGCTTCCGTAAATGTAAAAACAGTTCTTTATTATGCCATTTAAAATAAGCGCACAAGAAACAAGAAAAACAGACTGGTCTTACAGGTGTCGTAATCATAGACCTCACACACAATTAAATCTGTACTGTAAATGTATGTTTTTTTCTGTCTGTGCTTTTGTTTCATGTGTGTATGTAGGTTTGTGTGATTTTATGATCTCAGCTTCCTTGAAATAAATATCATATCACAATTTTGCTCCTGCATGGGTCATGTTTTGGGCAATGTATAAATGAACTTTTAAGAGTATATAGTGTATATGCATGAGAATCTTCCTCTGACAGCTTGTGTCATGTATGTCTTATATATTAAAAGGAACAGTAAAGGGATTTTTTTTCATATTAAAGAATTGTATTAATCAGAAATTATCCACTGCATTGCTAAATATCTGAATGCACAATAAATGTTTTTAAAGCATCTAAAAAAAGAAAAAAATTAGAATGTTGTTTATATCACTTCCTTTTCTGTGGCCAATTAGGGACAAAAATAAAGAAGCTCCTGCACATATCAACCAATCCCTGCACATTATGTAGTGTAGGAGTCTCTGGGTTCTGCATTCCACAGAATAATCTCTAACATAGCAGAGAAATAAATAATGAAGTACATTGTAATGTTGTTTAATTATAATGACATTTCTTTCATGTAAGTGGCAAGAGTCCATGAGCTAGTGACGTATGTGATATACATTCCTACCAGGAGGGGCAAAGTTTCCCAAACCTCAAAAAGCCTATAAATACACCTGACACCTCACTCATACCTTAGTTTTACAAACTTTGCCCTCGTTGGAGGATGGTGAAGCAAGTCGTGCTTCATTTCTTCTGTAAAAGATGCT
>NC_069499.1:613143134-613198134 GCF_027579735.1 Bombina bombina | reverse complement strand
TTAGCTACTTACACTATTTTTTAGCAAGCAACAGCAGCTGTCCAGATAGACAGTGCCAACATGTTGGTCACGCCCCTCCTGCTAATTATTATACATATTCTCACAATTCACTCTATACACACATTATCCCCATATTTTCTTTTTAATTAAATGGTACTGGAGTTTTTTCCCCTAAATGTTTGTGTTTACCCAATGCAATAAAGTGTGAGGGGGATTTTGTTTCTCTTTGTTAATTTGTGTAGAAGACTAAATGTTGCCTATGATACAAAGGCCTCCAGAAATTCAAAGTACAAACTTCACAGCTTTTTTTGCATGTGCAGTGTAGTTAGTTTTCTACTAATTTAAATTTGAATGTGAAATGATGACATGCATGTCTATTGGCACTTTTATATAGGCTGTACTTAACATGCATGTCTATTGGCACTTTTATATAGGCTGTACTTAACATGCAAGTCTATTGGTACTTTTATATAGGCTGTACTTAACATGCATGTCTATTGGCACTTTTATATAGGCTGTACTTAACATGCATGTCTATTGGCACTTTATATAGGCTGTACTTAACATGCAAGTCTATTGGCACTTTATATAGGCTGTACTTAACATGCATGTCTATTGGCACTTTTATATAGGCTGTACTTAACATGCATGTCTATTGGCACTTTTATATAGGCTGTACTTAACATGCATGTCTATTGGCACTTTTATATAGGCTGTACTTAACATGCATGTCTATTGGCACTTTATATAGGCTGTACTTAACATGCATGTCTATTGGCACTTTATATAGGCTGTACTTAACATGCATGTCTATTGGCACTTTATATAGGCTGTACTTAACATGCATGTCTATTGGCACTTTATATAGGCTGTACTTAACATGCATGTCTATTGGCACTTTATATAGGCTGTACTTAACATGCATGTCTATTGGCACTTTATATAGGCTGTACTTAACATGCATGTCTATTGGCACTTTTATATAGGCTGTACTTTACATGCATGTCTATTGGCACTTTTATATAGGCTGTACTTAACATGCATGTCTATTGGCACTTTTATATAGGCTGTACTTAACATGCAAGTCTATTGGTACTTTTATATAGGCTGTACTTAACATGCATGTCTATTGGCACTTTTATATAGGCTGTACTTAACATGCATGTCTATTGGCACTTTATATAGGCTGTACTTAACATGCAAGTCTATTGGCACTTTATATAGGCTGTACTTAACATGCATGTCTATTGGCACTTTTATATAGGCTGTACTTAACATGCATGTCTATTGGCACTTTTATATAGGCTGTACTTAACATGCATGTCTATTGGCACTTTTATATAGGCTGTACTTAACATGCATGTCTATTGGCACTTTATATAGGCTGTACTTAACATGCATGTCTATTGGCACTTTATATAGGCTGTACTTAACATGCATGTCTATTGGCACTTTATATAGGCTGTACTTAACATGCATGTCTATTGGCACTTTATATAGGCTGTACTTAACATGCATGTCTATTGGCACTTTATATAGGCTGTACTTAACATGCATGTCTATTGGCACTTTATATAGGCTGTACTTAACATGCATGTCTATTGGCACTTTTATATAGGCTGTACTTTACATGCATGTCTATTGGCACTTTTATATAGGCTGTACTTAACATGCAAGTCTATTGGCACTTTTATATAGGCTGTACTTAACATGCATGTCTATTGGCACTTTATATAGGCTGTACTTAACATGCATGTCTATTGGCACTTTATATAGGCTGTACTTAACATGCATGTCTATTGGCACTTTTATATAGGCTGTACTTAACATGCAAGTCTATTGGTACTTTTATATAGGCTGTACTTAACATGCATGTCTATTGGCACTTTTATATAGGCTGTACTTAACATGCATGTCTATTGGCACTTTTATATAGGCTGTACTTAACATGCATGTCTATTGGCACTTTTATATAGGCTGTACTTAACATGCATGTCTATTGGCACTTTTATATAGGCTGTACTTAACATGCATGTCTATTGGCACTTTTATATAGGCTGTACTTAACATGCATGTCTATTGGCACTTTTATATAGGCTGTACTTAACATGCAAGCCTATTGGCACTTTTATATAGGCTGTACTTAACATGCATGTCTATTGGCACTTTTATATAGGCTGTACTTAACATGCATGTCTATTGGCACTTTTATATAGGCTGTACTTAACATGCAAGCCTATTGGCACTTTTATATAGGCTGTACTTAACATGCATGTCTATTGGCACTTTTATATAGGCTGTACTTAACATGCATGTCTATTGGCACTTTTATATAGGCTGTACTTAACATGCAAGTCTATTGGCACTTTTATATAGGCTGCACTTAACATGCATGTCTATTGGCACTTTTATATAGGCTGTACTTAACATGCAAGCCTATTGGCACTTTTATATAGGCTGTACTTAACATGCAAGTCTATTGGCACTTTTATATAGGCTGTACTTAACATGCAAGCCTATTGGCACTTTTATATAGGCTGTACTTAACATGCATGTCTATTGGCACTTTTATATAGGCTGTACTTAACATGCATGTCTATTGGCACTTTTATATAGGCTGTACTTAACATGCATGTCTATTGGCACTTTTATATAGGCTGTACTTAACATGCATGTCTATTGGCACTTTTATATAGGCTGTACTTAACATGCATGTCTATTGGCACTTTTATATAGGCTGTACTTAACATGCATGTCTATTGGCACTTTTATATAGGCTGTACTTAACATGCATGTCTATTGGCACTTTATATAGGCTGTACTTAACATGCATGTCTATTGGCACTTTTATATAGGCTGTACTTAACATGCAAGTCTATTGGCACTTTTATATAGGCTGTACTTAACATGCAAGTCTATTGGCACTTTTATATAGGCTGTACTTAACATGCATGTCTATTGGCCCTTTTATATAGGCTGTACTTAATATGCATGTCTATTGGCACTTTTATATATGCTGTACTTAACATGCAAGCCTATTGGCACTTTTATATAGGCTGTACTTAACATGCATGTCTATTGGCACTTTATATAGGCTGTACTTAACATGCATGTCTATTGGCACTTTTATATAGGCTGTACTTAACATGCATGTCTATTGGCACTTTTATATATGCTGTACTTAACATGCAAGCCTATTGGCACTTTTATATAGGCTGTACTTAACATGCATGTCTATTGGCACTTTTATATAGGCTGTACTTAACATGCAAGTTGTGTGTGGAAGTGAATGTCAATTTGTCACATTTCAGGTTTGGGTACAGACATAAGTGTGCAGATGATGAAAGATGACTTTAAAGGGACATGAAAGTCAAAATTAAACTTTCATGGTTGAGACAGAGGGGCCCATTTATCAAGCTCCGAACGGAGCTTGTGGGCCTGTGTTTCTGGCGAGTCTTCAGACTCGCCAGAAACACCAGTTATGAAGCAGCGGTCTAAAGACCGCTGCTCCATAACCCTGTCCGCCTGCTCTGATGAGGCGGACAGGAATCGCCAAAAATCAACCCGATTGAGTACGATCGGGTTGATTGACACCTCCCTACTGGCGGCCGATTGGCCGCGAGTCAGCAGGGGTCGGGGTTGCACCAGCAGCTCTTGTCAGCGAGGTCTTGCGGACCTGATCCGCACTGTCGGATCAGGTCCGCAAGACCTTTAATAAATATGCCCCAGAAAATGCAATTTTAAGAGGCTTTTGAATTGAATTCCATTATCAAATTTACTTTGTATCTCTTGGCATCATTTGTTGAAAAACATACCTAAGTAGGCTCAGGAGCAACACTTTATTTAAAGAGACATAAAATAAATATTTAATATGCATGGACAGCATTTCAAATACAATTAGAACCATTTTTGCAATATACTTGATTTTGCAACTATTCTTATCTTGCTGTGCATTTTCCCCTTAATTTGCTAAAATGTAATGGACGACAGCAGAAGCAAAAAAATATGGGTTCAACCAGGCATAGCATTTAGGGGGAGAGTGGCGGAGAAGAGAACATACACAGTTATAATAAGCAGTCTCTTTTTTTCACCCACACATTCTATTCATGGCATTTGCATTTTGTACCTCGTAACATTGTTTCTGCAGACACAATGCTCACTGAGACCAAATATAGGCTAATAGAAAGTCTACAGAGTGTGAAATTAAAAGTCAGCCACTAATAAGACAAGAATATTTATGTTCTTATTTTAAAGGATTAAAATAAAAGGTTGGAAAATGCACATTTCCAGTTAGAACTAATGTTTCTTTCATGTAATTGGCAAGAGTCCATGAGCTAGTGACGTATGGGATATACAATCCTACCAGGAGGGGCAAAGTTTCCCAAACCTCAAATTGCCTATAAATACACCCCTCACCACACTCACAATTCAGTTTTACAAACTTTGCCTCCTATGGAGGTGGTGAAGTAAGTTTGTGCTAAGATTTCTACGTTGACATGTGCTTCTCAGCATTTTGAAGCCCGATTCCTCTCAGAGTACAGCGAATGTCAGAGTGACGTGGAGAGTATCACCTATTTAAATGCAATGATTTTCCTAACAGGGGTCTATTTCATAGGTTCTCTGTTATCAGTCGTAGAGATTCATCTCCTACCTCCCTTTTCAGATCGACGATATACTCTCATATACCATTACCTCTACTAATAACTGTTTTAGTACTGGTTTGGCTATCTGCTATTTGTGGATGGGTGTCTTTTGGTAAGTATGTTTTTATTACTTAAGACACCCCAGCTATGGTTTGGCACTTTATGCATTTATATAAAGTTCTAAATATATGTATTGTACTTATATTTGCCATGAGTCAGGTTCATGTTTTTCCTTTTGCAGACTGTCAGTTTCATATTTGGGGAAGATTAACATATTAAGAAATATTTTTTCTTACCTGGGGTTTAGTCTTTTTTTCAAATTGACTACATTTTTCTTGCAAATTGCGGGCAGGATTAGGCCCATGGGTGCGCCAAATGCTAGACTTTATTGCGTCATTCTTGGCGCGAGGATTTTTTGGCGTGAAGGTACGTCCGTTGACGCCAGTTCGTCATTTCCAGCATCGTAGTTGACGCAGAGTTCCTTACACAGGGTTGTGTCGTTAGTGACGCAAGCGTGTCATTTCCGGATGTTGTTGGCGCCAAAATTTTTTAATTTTTTTTCATTATTTTATTACCCCATTACTATTTGCCTCTTGCCTTTTTCTATGTCAGAGGGCTATGCTATTGCATTTTTTTTTCTCATTTCTGAAACTGTCATATAAGGAACTTGACAATTTTGCTTTATATGTTATTTTTTATTTTACATTTTGCAAGATGTCTCAATCTGATCCTGCCTCAGAAGTATCTGTTGGAACTTTGTGGCCTGATGTCGGTTCTACTAAAGCTAAGTGCATTATATTTCTGAATGTCATTTGTATTGGTTATTATGATAAACTTTTACATGCAGATATTGTGTCCATCAGTAAACAGTACATAGCCTGTTGTTGTTCCTTCAACTTTTAATGTACATGTTATACCTATGAAATTTAAGAATTTGTTACTGATTCTGTTCAGAAGGCTTTGTCTGCAAATCTGCCTTCTAATTATTATAAGGTCTTTTAAAACTTATCATAACGTTGATGAAATTTCAAATGACCGACAACATAATGAATTATCCTCCTCTGATGAGGATCTATCTGATTCAGAAGATCCTTACTCAGATATTGACACTAACAAACCTACTTATTTATTTAAAATGAAGTATTTTCGTTCTTTGTTAAGAAGTGTTAATTGTTTTGGATATCGTGGAAACTAGTCCTCTTGATATTAGAGCTAGTAAATTCTACTTTTAAACCTCCTGTGGTTTTTCCTATTCCTGATGCTATTTCTGATATGATTTATAAGGAATGGAATAAGCCGGGTACTTCTTTTTTTTCCTTTTTCAAGGTTTTAAAAATTGTATCCTTTACCAGCAATTACTATAGAGTTTTGGAAAGTTGATGGGGCTATTTCTACTCTTGCTGAAAGTACCTCTATTCCTATGGAAGATAGTACTTAAGTTCCTTTAGATAGGAGACTTGAATCTTTTCTAAGGAAAGCTTATTTATATTCAGGTCATCTCAAACCTGCAATTTCTTTGGCTGATGTTGCAGCTGCATCAACATTTTTGTTGGAAATTAGCGCAACAAGAATTGGATTCTGATTTATCTAGCATTGTTCGCTTACTGCAACATACTAATCAGTTCTGATGCCATTTTTTTGATATCATCAAGTTTGATGTTAGATCTATGTCTTTAGCTATTTTTAGCTAGAAGAATTTTGTGGCTTTAATCTTGGAATGCTGACATGACTTTTTAAGTCTAGATTGCTATCTCTTTCTTTCCAAGGTAATAAGAGACCTAAAGAGTAAATATAAAGCTTTTAATCGTTTTCGTTCTTTTTGTCAATTAAGGAACAAAAACCTATTCCTTCCCTATGGAATCTGTTTCCAATTGGAAACCTTCATTAAATAGAATAAATCCAAGCCATTAAAGAAACCAAAAGCCAGTCCCTAAGTTCGCATGAAGGTGCGACTCTCATTCCAGCTCAGCTGGTAGAGGGCAGATTAAGGTTTTTTCAAGGATGTTTGGCTAAATTCTGTCCAAAATCTATGGTTTCAGAGTATTGTCTCTCAAGGGTCTCAAATATGATTCTGAGTAAGTTCTCCTGTGAGAAGATTTTTCTCTCTCATGCATCCCAGCAAATCCAGTTAAAGCTCAGGCTTTCCTGAAGTGTGTTTCAGTCCTGGAGTTTCAGGGGTAGTCATGCCAGTTCCTTTTCAGGAACAGGGTCTGGAGTTTTATTCAAATCTATTAATTTCTCCCAAAGAAGGAAATTTCATTCAGACCAATTTTGGATCTGAAAATTTTGAATCGTTATGTAAGAGTACCATCTTTCAAATGGTGACTTTCAGGACTATTCTGCCTTTTGTTCAGCAAGAACATTTTATGTCCTCAGTGGACTTGCAGGATGTATACCTTCATATTCCGATTCATTCAGATCATTTTCAGTTCCTGAGATTCTCTTTTCTAGACAAGCATTACCAATTCATTGCTCTTCCATTTGGACTAGCAACCGCTCAAAGAATCTTTTTAAAAGGTTCTAGGTGCCCTGCTTTATGGAAACCAGTGAGCAGGGTATTGTGGTGTTTCCTTATTTGGATGATATCTTGGTACTAGCTCAGTCTTTACGTTCTGCAGAATCTCACACAAATCAACTAGTGTTGTTTCTTCGGAAACATGGTTGGAGGATCATTTTACCAACAGTTTCTTGATTCCTCACACAAGGGTCACCTTTTTAAGGTTTCCAGATAGATTCAGTGTCCATGACTCTGTCTTTAACAGACAAGAGACGTTTGAAATTGGTTGCAGCCTGTCGGCACCTTCAGTCTCAGTCATTCCCTCCAGTGGTTATGTGCATGGAAATTTTAGGTTTCATGACTGCAGCATCGGACGCGATTCCCTTTGCTCGTTTTCAGATGAGACCTCTCCAGCTTTGTTTGCTGAATCCATGGTGCAGGGATTATACAAAGATATCACAATTAATATCCTTAAATCCCAATGTTTGACTCTCTTTGACGTGGTGGTTAAATCACCAGCGTTTAGTTCAAGGGGCTTCTTTTGTTCGGCTAACCTGTACTATGTTCACTACAGATGCAAGTCTTTCAGGTTGGGGAGCTGTTTGGGGATCTCTGACAGCACAAGGGGTTTGGAAATCTCAAGAGGCGAGATTACCAATCAATATTTTAGAACTCCGTGCAATTTTCAGAGCTCTTCAGTTTTGGCCTCTGTTGAAGAGAGAAGAGTTAATTTGTCCATCTCCAGGGTAGGACTCACAGTCCACAAGCTATGAAGAAGTATCTCAGATACTTGCTTGGGCGGAATCCAGCTCCTGACTAATTTCTGTGGTGCATTTCCCAGGTATAGACATTGGGAGGCGGATTATCTCAACCGTCAGACTTCCGGGGGGGGGGGGGGGGGGGGGTCCCTCCATCCAGATGTATTTTCTCAGATTGTTCAGATATGGGGTCTTCTAGAGATAGATCGGATGGCCTCTCATCTAAACAAGAGACTTCCCAGATGCCTCTCCAGCTCCAGGGATTTTCAGGCGGAAACAGTGGGTGCATTGACACTTCTTTGGTGTTTTCAACCTGCTTATATTTTCCCGCCTCTAGTTCTTCTTCCAAGAGTGATCTCCAAAATCATCATGGAACAATCGTTTGTGTTGCTGGTGGCTCCAGCATGGCCTCACAGGTTTTGGTATGCGGGTCTTGTTCGGATGTTCAGTTGCCAACTTTAGCCACTTCCGTTAAGGCCAGACCTACTGTTTCAAGGTCCATTTTTCCATCAGGTTCTCAAATCATTAAATTTGAAGGTATGGAAATTGATCGCTTAGTGTTAAGTCATAGAGGTTTCTCTGGCTCAGTGATTAATACTATGTTACAAGCTTGTAAATCTGTCTCTAGAAAGATTTATTAGCGAGTTTGGAAGACTTACATTTCATGGTGTTCTTCTTATGAATTTTCTTGGCATTCTTTTAGAATTGTAAGAATTTTTAAGTTTCTTCGGGATGGTTTGGATAAGGGTTTGTCTGCAAGTTCCTTGAAGGGACAAATCTCTGCTCTTTCTGTTTTATTTCACAGAAAGAGTGCTAAACTTCCTGATATTCACTGTTTTGTACAGGCTTTAGTCTCCTCCTTGGAGTCTTAAATTGGTTTTGAGGCCTTTACAGGTTCCTCCATTTTGAGCCTATGCATTCTTTGGACATTTAACTACTTTCTTGGAAAGTGTTGTTCCTTTTGGCCATCTCTTCTGCTAGAAGAGTTTCTGAGCTATCTGCTCTTTCTTGTGAATCTCCTTTTCTGATTTTTCATCAGGATAAGGTGGTTTTGCGGACTTCATTTACATTTTTTCCTGAAGTTGTGAATTCTAACAACATTAGTAGAGAAATTGTTGTCCCTTTCTTGTGTCCTAATCCTAAGAATTCTTTGGAAAGTACCTTACATTCTTTGGATGTTGTGAGAGCTTTTAAATATTATGTTGAAGCTACTAAAGATTTCAGGAAGACTTCTAGTCTATTTGTTATATTTTCTGGTCCTAGGAAAGGTCAGAAGGCTTCTGCTATTTCCTTGGCTTCTTGGTTAAAGCTTTTGATTCATCAAGCTTATTTGGAGTCGGGTCAGACCCTGCCTCAGAGAATTACAGCTCATTCTACTAGATCAGTCTCCACTTCGTGGGCTTTTAAGAATGAAGCTTCAGTTGATCAAATTTGGAAGCGGCAACTTGGTCTTCTTTACATTCATTTACTAAATTCTACCGTTTTGTTGTATTTGCTTCTTCAGAAGCAGTTTTTGGTAGAAAAGTTCTTCAGGCAGCTGTTTCAGTTTGATTCATCTGCTGATGTTTTAAGTTTTTCTTGTCATTTGAAGAATAAACGTATATTTTGGGTTGTGGATTATTTTTTCAGTGGAAAATGGCTGTTGTTTATTATTATCCCTCCCTCTCTAGTGACTCTTGCGTGGAGTTCCACATCTTGGGCATTGATATCCCATACGTCACTAGCTCATGGACTCTTGCCAATTACATGAAAGAAAACATAATTTATGTAAGAATTTACAAGATAAATTAATTTCTTTCATATTGGCAAGAGTCCATGAGGCCCACCCTTTTTATGGTGGTTATGATTTTTTTGTTTAAAGCACAATTATTTCCAAATTCCTTTGTTGATGCTTTTTACTTCTTTCTTTATCACCCCACTACTTGGCTATTCGTTAAACTGAATTGTGGGTGTGGTGAGGGGTGTATTTATAGGCATTTTGAGGTTTGGGAAACTTTGCCCCTCCTGGTAGGATTGTATATCCCATACGTCACTAGCCAATATGAAAGAAATGAATTTATCTTGTAAATTCTTATAAAAATTACGTTTTTATATTGTTTTAAAATAACAATAAACTAATTTCCTTCATATTAGAGCCAGTCAAAAATGAGCCATGTTTAAATAATAATAAAAATAGCAAAAGAACTATTTGTTCAAACATAAGTTTTTGAAACACTATCAATTATATATATATATATATATATATATATATATATATATATATATATATATATATATATATATATATATATTCTCCAAGATCTCCCTTCTTCATAATTATGGCGCCAGTCTTGGATCACAGGAGAAGCTGATTAGTTCATATGACAGTGCATACACATCAATTAAACTTAATGTATGCTTGGGGATGGGTGCCAGTGTATGTGAAATTGCAATCTTACAGTAAAATTAAAGGCATAGTCTAGACAAAATTAAATTTAATTAATTTAGATAGAGCATGCAATTTTAAGCAAGTTTCTTATTTACTCCTATTATCAATTTTTCTTATTTTTCTTGCTATTTTTATTTGAAAAAGAAAGAATGTAAGCATAGGAGCCGGCCCATTTTTGGTTCAGCACCTGAGTAGCACTTTCTAATTGGTGTCTAAATGTAGCTACCAATCAGAAAGTGCTACCCAGGTTCTGAACCAAAAATGGGCCAGCTACTAAGCATTAATTCAAATAAAGATAGCAAGAGAAGAAAGAAAAAATTGATAATAGGAGTAAATTAGAAAGTTGCTTAAAATTGCTGTTCTATCTGAATCGTGAAAGTTTAATTTTGACTAAACTATTTCTTTAAGATAAGATTATTTTTTATATAAAAAAATACATGGCAATGCTTTTTTTTTTTAAGGTAAGGATTATGTTGAGGCCAGATAGCACTGTTTTCTTATTTTGAATTTAAATTCCTAATAAACACATTTTATCTAAAGCTTATTTTGATTTGTTTGTTATTTCATATGTTACAAATTTTATTTTGAAGGTTGCAAGGATGGCCACTGAGATATGATTAATTTAATACAGTGTTGCAACCTTGTGCCATGTTGGCAGTATTGTAACATTTATACAGCTCTTCTAAAAATAATGCATAATAACTACTATCATTTTGAAATAATTATGGCAGTAAACAGTATTTCAAGATCTCCACAAAGAACTAAAAAGCTACAGGTACAGGTAATACCTCTGTGGTTTGTTACCTGCATTCAGAATTTAACCCTTTGGCGACCGAGGACGTGTCAGGCACATCCTACAAAAAATACAGATAAGGACCAAGGACGTGCCTGACACGTCCTCTGGTAATTTGAGCGCTTCCAGCTGCTCAAACAGTATTGCAGCGATGTTTCGTTTTGATCGCTCCCACAGAGCGATTACTATCAATTTCGCTCCACGTGGAGCCCGGCAGTAAAGCAGAGCATCAGAAGCCATCGGGCAGGCTTCTGATGCTCTGACAGTGTGCGAAGTGCCTCGGTGGGCACTCAGTAAAATATTATATAATAAAAGATATTATTATAATAAAATCCCATTTAGCCCCCTCCCCCATGTGGCTTCAAATATTGCAGTGCCCAGTGCATCATGGGCTTTCTGGGGGTGTCCCTAGCCTGCCTCATCACAGCGACAGGCTGGGGTCATCCAATCTGAGCTTGCCCCTATAATTAAATTTATAATAATAAAAAAATCCCAATTGTCTGATCATGTCAATATTAGAAAATATTGATACTGACCAGTGTGGATCTCCCTTCCTCTCCTCACGTGCGTTTTTGTGGGAGAGAGAGAGATTTAGTTAGTTATATTAGTTTAAAAATGGTGAGACCCAAAGGTTCTTTTCTGAGCAATTAACCCCTAGCTTGCCAGTGATCACTACAAATCACTTTTTTGCTCTCTGCTTTTTTTAGGGGTTAATTTTTTTTTAGTAATTTTTTTGAGACCCAAATGCCCTTTTCAGAGCCATTAACCCCTAGCTTGCCAGTAATCACTATAAAATCACTGGCTCTTGCACAACAGCACTTTTTTGCTCTGTGCATTTTTTTAGGGGTTAAAGGGACAGTCTACCATAGAATTAATATTGTTCTAAAAGATAGATAATCCCATTATTACCCATTCCCCAGTTTTGCATAACCAACACAGTTATATTAATATACTTTCTCTTGTTAAGTGTATCCAGTCCACGGATCATCCATTACTTGTGGGATATATTCCCTTCCCAACAGGAAGTTGCAAGAGGATCACCCACAGCAGAGCTGCTATATAGCTCCTCCCCTCACATGTCATATCCAGTCATTCTCTTGCAACCCTCAACATAGATGGAGGTCGTGAGAGGACTGTGGTGTTTTATACTTAGTTTATTTCTTCAATCAAAAGTTTGTTATTTTTAAATGGCACCGGAGTGTGCTGTTTTTTCTCAGGCAGTATTTGGAAGAAGAATCTGCCTGTGTTTCCTATGATCTTAGCAGAAGTAACTAAGATCCACTTGCTGTTCTCACACATTCTGAGGAGTGAGGTAACTTCAGAAAGGGAATGGCGTGCAGGTTTTCCTGCAACTAAGGTATGTGCAGTAAAATATTTTTCTAAGGAATGGAATTGACTAAGAAAATGCTGCTGATACCGAAGTAATGTAAGTAAAGCCTTAAATGCAGTGAAAGCGACTGGTATCAGGCTTATTAATAGAGATATATACAGGTGACCCTCGTTTTACAACGGTTCAATTTACACCGTTTCAGAATAACAACCTTTTTTTTCCCAGTCATGTGACTGCTATTGAAAAGCATTGAGAAGCAGTGCATTTATTAAAATAGCCAGTAGGTGGAGCTGTCCGCTTGTGTTGCAGCAAAGCCAAGCAAGCTGAAATTAATCAGTTTAACCAGGCCTGAGCTATCGAGCAGATTTCAAAGGAACAAGATCTTCCTGTCTATAAATCAGTCCAGATTGGAATGCATAGAAAGAACTGTTTGCAGAAAAATGCAAGTGAAGTCTGTGTTGTGTGATTATTTTATTAGGTTTATAATGCTGTTTGGCAAATGTTTTTGTTCATTTAACTTAGTTTAATTATATATTCTGTGTTGTGTGATTATTTTATTAGGTTTATAATGCTGTTTAGCATTTAAAGTCTTCATTTCAAAGCTTTAAAAATAATGTATTAGGTGTTACTTATGACAATTTTGAGAGGGGCCTGGAACCTAACTCCCTCGCTTCCCATTGACTTACATTATAAACTGGGTTTCAATTTAAGACAGTTTCGATTTACAACCATTGCTTCTGGAACCTAACCCCGGCGTAAACTGAGGGCTACCTGTACTCTTTAAAAAATGTGTTTTAAAACGTTTGCTGGCATGTTTAATCGTTTTTTAACGTACATTTGGTGATAAAACTTATTGGGGCATAATTTTTCCACATGGCTGGCTTAATTTCTGCATAGAAACAGTTAACTGAGGCTTTCCAATGTTGTAATATGAGTGGGAGGGGCCTATTTTAGCGCTTTTTTGCGCAGTAAAAATTCAGACTCAGACTTCCTGCTTCTTCCTGCATGATCCAGGACTTCTCTAGAGGGCTCAAAAGTCATATTGAGGGAGGTAATCAGTCACAGCAGAACTGTGACAGTGTGTTTGACTGTTTTAAAAAACGTTTTTCTCTATTGTTTATCCGTTTTGGGTATTAAGGGGTGCAATGCTCTGCTAACTTAATACATTTACTGTGAAAATTTGGTTGGTATAACTGCTTTGGTTCATTGTTATTTCAACTTGAGACAGGTTTTGTGCTTCTTAAAGGCGCAGTAGTGTTTTTTATATTGCTTGTAAACTTATTGTGAAGTGTTTTTCAAGCTTGCCAGTCTTATTGCTAGTCTGTTTAAACATGTCTGACATAGATGAATCTACTTGTTCATTATGTTTGAAAGCCAGTGTGGAGCCCCATAGAAATATGTGTACTAAATGTATTGATTTCACTTTAAATAATAAAGGTCAGTCTTTATCTATAAAAGAATTATCACCAGACGACGAGGGGGAAGTTATGCCGACTAACTCTCCTCACGTGTCAGTACCTTCGCCTCCCGCTCAGGGGGCGCATGCTATTATGGTGCCAAGTACATCAGAGACGCCCATAGCAATTACTTTACAGGACATGGCTACAATCATGAATAATACCCTGTCAGAAGTATTATCTAGATTGCCAAAATTGAGAGGCAAGCGCGATAGCTCTGGGATTAGGAGAGATGCAGAGCGCGCTGGTGCTGTAAGAGCCATGTCTGATAGTGAGTCACAGTTTGCAGAACATGAGGACGGAGAGCTTCATTCTGTGGGTGACGGATCTGATCCGGGGAAACCTGATTCAGAGATCTCTAATTTTAAATTTAAGCTTGAGAACCTCTGTGTATTGCTTGGGGAGGTTTTAGCTGCTCTGAACGACTGTAACACAGTTGCAATTCCAGAGAAATTGTGTAGGCTGGATAGATACTATGAGGTGCCGGTGTGTACTGATGTTTTTCCTATACCTAAAAGGCTTACAGAAATTATCAGCAAGGAGTGGGATAGACCCGGTGTGCCCTTTTCCCCACCTCCTATATTTAGAAAAATGTTTCCAATAGACGCCACTACACGGGACTTATGGCAGACGGTCCCTAAGGTGGAGGGAGCAGTTTCTACTTTAGCAAAGCGTACCACTATCCCGGTTGAGGATAGTTGTGCTTTTTTGGCTCCAATGGATAAAAAATTAGAAGGTTACCTTAAGAAAATGTTTGTTCAACAAGGTTTTATCCTGCAGCCCCTTGCATGCATTGCGCCTGTCACTGCTGCTGCGGCATTCTGGTTTGAGTCTCTGGAAGAGGCCATTCACACAGCTCCATTGGATGAAATTATGGACAAGCTTAAATCACTTAAGCTAGCTAACTCATTTGTTTCTGATGCCATTGTACATTTGACTAAACTAACGGCTAAGAACTCCGGATTCGCCATCCAGGCGCGGAGAGCGCTATGGCTTAAATCCTGGTCAGCTGACGTGACTTCTAAATCTAAATTACTTAAAATTCCTTTCAAGGGGCAGACCTTATTCGGGCCCGGCTTGAAAGAAATTATTGCTGACATTACTGGAGGTAAGGGTCATACCCTTCCTCAGGACAGGGCCAAATCAAAGGCCAAACAGTCTACTTTTGGTGCCTTTCGAAATTTCAAGGCAGGAGCAGCATCAACTTCCTCCGCTCCAAAACAGGAAGGAACTGTTGCTCATTCCAGACAGGCCTGGAAACCTAACCAGTCCTGGAACAAGGGCAAGCAGGCCAGAAAACCTGCTACTGCCCCCAAGACAGCATGAAGGAACGGCCCCCTATCCGGAAACGGATCTAGTGGGGGGCAGACATTCTCTCTTTGCCCAGGCGTGGGCAAGAGATGTCCAGAATCCCTGGGCGTTGGAGATCATATCTCAGGGATATCTTCTGGACTTCAAGGCTTCTCCTCCTCAAGGGAGATTCCATCTTTTAAGGTTATCAGAAAACCAGATAAAGAAAGAGGCATTCCTACGCTGTGTACAGGGAGTGCAGAATTATTAGGCAAGTTGTATTTTTGAGGATTCATTTTATTATTGAACAACAACCATGTTCTCAATGAACCCAAAAAACTCATTAATATCAAAGCTGAATAGTTTTGGAAGTAGTTTTTAGTTTGTTTTTAGTTATAGCTATTTTAGGGGGATATCTGTGTGTGCAGGTGACTATTACTGTGCATAATTATTAGGCAACTTAACAAAAAACAAATATATACCCATTTCAATTATTTATTTTTACCAGTGAAACCAATATAACATCTCAACATTCACAAATATACATTTCTGACATTCAAAAACAAAACAAAAACAAATCAGTGACCAATATAGCCACCTTTCTTTGCAAGGACACTCAAAAGCCTGCCATCCATGGATTCTGTCAGTGTTTTGATCTGTTCACCATCAACATTGCGTGCAGCAGCAACCACAGCCTCCCAGACACTGTTCAGAGAGGTGTACTGTTTTCCCTCCTTGTAAATCTCACATTTGATGATGGACCACAGGTTCTCAATGGGGTTCAGATCAGGTGAACAAGGAGGCCATGTCATTAGATTTTCTTCTTTTATACCCTTTCTTGCCAGCCACGCTGTGGAGTACTTGGACGCGTGTGATGGAGCATTGTCCTGCATGAAAATCATGTTTTTCTTGAAGGATGCAGACTTCTTCCTGTACCACTGCTTGAAGAAGGTGTCTTCCAGAAACTGGCAGTAGGACTGGGAGTTGAGCTTGACTCCATCCTCAACCCGAAAAGGCCCCACAAGCTCATCTTTGATGATACCAGCCCAAACCAGTACTCCACCTCCACCTTGCTGGCGTCTGAGTCGGACTGGAGCTCTCTGCCCTTTACCAATCCAGCCACGGGCCCATCCATCTGGCCCATCAAGACTCACTCTCATTTCATCAGTCCATAAAACCTTAGAAAAATCAGTCTTGAGATATTTCTTGGCCCAGTCTTGACGTTTCAGCTTGTGTGTCTTGTTCAGTGGTGGTCGTCTTTCAGCCTTTCTTACCTTGGCCATGTCTCTGAGTATTGCACACCTTGTGCTTTTGGGCACTCCAGTGATGTTGCAGCTCTGAAATATGGCCAAACTGGTGGCAAGTGGCATCTTGGCAGCTGCACGCTTGACTTTTCTCAGTTCATGGGCAGTTATTTTGCACCTTGGTTTTTCCACACGCTTCTTGCGACCCTGTTGACTATTTTGAATGAAACGCTTGATTGTTCGATGATCACGCTTTAGAAGCTTTGCAATTTTAAGAGTGCTGCATCCCTCTGCAAGATATCTCACTATTTTTTACTTTTCTGAGCATGTCAAGTCCTTCTTTTGACCCATTTTGCCAAAGGAAAGGAAGTTGCCTAATAATTATGCACACCTGATATAGGGTGTTGATGTCATTAGACCACACCCCTTCTCATTACAGAGATGCACATCACCTAATATGATTAATTGGTAGTAGGCTTTCGAGCCTATACAGCTTGGAGTAAGATAACATGCATAAAGAGGATGATGTGGTCAAAATACTCATTTGCCTAATAATTCTGCACTCCCTGTATAAGACCTCCTAGTAATGGGGGTGATCCACCCAGTTCCGCGGACGGAACAAGGACAGGGATTTTATTCAAATCTGTTCGTGGTTCCCAAGAAAGAGGGAACCTTCAGACCAATTTTGGACCTAAAGATCTTAAACAAATTCCTAAGAGTTCCATCATTCAAAATGGAAACTATTCGGACCATCCTACCCATGATCCAAGAGGGTCAGTACATGACCACAGTGGACTTAAAGGATGCCTACCTTCACATACCGATTCACAAAGATCATCATCGGTTCCTAAGATTTGCCTTTCTAGACAGGCATTACCAATTTGTAGCTCTCCCCTTCGGGTTGGCTACGGCCCCGAGAATCTTTACAAAGGTTCTGGGCTCACTTCTGGCGGTTCTAAGACCGCGAGGCATAGCAGTGGCTCCGTATCTAGACGACATCCTGATACAGGCGTCAAGCTTTCAAATTGCCAAGTCTCATACAGAGATAGTTCTGGCATTTCTGAGGTCGCATGGGTGGAAGGTGAACGTGGAAAAGAGTTCTCTATCACCACTCTCCTTCCTAGGGACTCTGATAGATTCTGTAGAAATGAAAATTTACCTGACGGAGGCCAGGTTATCAAAACTTTTAAATGCTTGCCGTGTCCTTCATTCCATTCCACGCCCGTCAGTGGCTGAGTGCATGGAAGTAATCGGCTTAATGGTAGCGGCAATGGACATAGTGCCATTTGCGTGCCTGCATCTCAGACCGCTGCAATTGAGCATGCTAGGTCAGTGGAATGGGGATTACTCAGATTTGTCCCCTCTACTAAATCTGGATCAAGAGACCAAAGATTCTCTTCTCTGGTGGCTATCTCGGGTCCATCTGTCCAAGGGTATGACCTTTCGCAGGCCAGATTGGACGATTGTAACAACAGATGCCAGCCTTCTAGGCTGGGGCGCAGTCTGGAATTCCCTGAAGGCTCAGGGATCGTGGACTCAGGAGGAGAAACTCCTCCCAATAAATATTCTGGAGTTAAGAGCAATATTCAATGCTCTTCTAGCTTGGCCTCAGTTAGCAACACTGAGGTTCATCAGATTTCAGTCGGACAACATCATGACTGTGGCTTACATCAACCATCAAGGGGGAACCAGGAGCTCCCTAGCGATGTTAGAAGTCTCAAAGATAATTCGCTGGGCAGAGTCTCACTCTTGCCACTTGTCAGCGATCCACATCCCAGGCGTGGATAACTGGGAGGCGGACTTTCTAAGTCGTCAGACTTTTCATCCGGGGGAGTGGGAACTCCATCTGGAGGTGTTTGCTCAACTGGTCCATCGTTGGGGCCCGGGAGAGACGCTGATAGATGCTCTAGCAGCTCCTTGGTTCTTCAACATGGCTTATGTGTTTCCACCGTTTCCTCTGCTGCCTCGACTGATTGCCAAGATCAAACAGGAGAGAGTGATTCTGATAGCGCCTGCGTGGCCACGCTGGACCTGGTATGCAGACCTAGTGGACATGTCGTCCTGTCTACCATGGACTCTGCCTCTGAGGCAAGAACTTCTAATACAAGGTCCTTTCAATCATCCAACAAATCTAATTTCTCTAAGACTGACTGCATGGAGATTGAACGCTTGATCCTATCAAAGCGTGGCTTCTCCAAGTCAGTTATTGATACCTTAATACAGGCACGAAAGCCTGTTACCAGGAAAATCTACCACAAGATATGGAGTAAATATCCTTATTGGTGTGAATCCAAGAATTACTCATGGAGTAAGGTTAGGATTCCTAGAATATTGTCTTTTCTCCAAGAGGGCTTGGACAAAGGATTATCAGATAGTTCCTTAAAGGGACAGATTTCTGCTCTGTCTATTCTTTTGCACAAGCGTCTGGCAGAGGTTCCAGACGTTCAGGCATTTTGCCAGGCTTTGGTTAGAATTAAGCCTGTGTTTAAACCTGTTGCTCCTCCGTGGAGCTTAAACTTGGTTCTTAAAGTTCTTCAAGGAGTTCCGTTTGAACCCCTTCATTCCATTGATATTAAACTTTTATCTTGGAAAGTTCTGTTTTTGATGGCTATTTCCTCGGCTCGGAGAGTCTCTGAGCTATCTGCTTTACAATGTGAATCTCCTTATCTGATTTTTCATGCAGATAAGGTAGTTCTGCGTACCAAACCTGGGTTTTTACCTAAGGTGGTTTCTAACAAGAATATCAATCAAGAGATTGTTGTTCCATCATTGTGTCCTAATCCTTCTTCAAAGAAGGAACGTCTTTTACATAATCTGGACGTAGTCCGTGCCTTGAAGTTTTACTGATTGCCAAGATCAAACAGGAGAGAGTGATTCTGATAGCGCCTGCGTGGCCACGCAGGACCTGGTATGCAGACCTAGTGGACATGTCGTCCTGTCTACCATGGACTCTGCCTCTGAGGCAAGAACTTCTAATACAAGGTCCTTTCAATCATCCAACAAATCTAATTTCTCTAAGACTGACTGCATGGAGATTGAACGCTTGATCCTATCAAAGCGTGGCTTCTCCGAGTAAGTTATTGATACCTTAATACAGGCACGAAAGCCTGTTACCAGAAAAATCTACCATAAGATATGGCGTAAATACTTATATTGGTGCGAATCCAAGAGTTACTCATGGAGTAAGGTTAGGATTTCTAGGATATTGTCTTTTCTCCAAGAGGGTTTGGAAAAAGGCTTATCTGCTAGTTCGTTAAAGGGACAGATTTCTGCTCTGTCTATTCTTTTGCACAAGCGTCTGGCAGAAGTTCCAGACGTCCAGGATTTTTGTCAGGCTTTGGCTAGTATTAAGCCTGTGTTTAAAACTGTTGCTCCTCCGTGGAGCTTAAACTTGGTTCTTAAAGTTCTTCAAAGAGTTCCGTTTGAACCCCTTCATTCCATTGATATTAAACTTTTATCTTGGAAAGTTCTGTTTTTGATGGCTATTTCCTCAGCTCGAAGAGTCTCTGAGTTATCTGCCTTACATTGTGATTCTCCTTATCTGATTTTCCATTCAGACAAGGTAGTTCTGCGTACTAAACCTGGGTTTTTACCTAAGGTGGTTTCTAACAGGAATATCAATCAAGAGCTTGTTGTCCCATCATTGTGCCCTAATCCTTCTTCAAAGAAGGAACGTCTTTTGCATAATTTAGACGTAGTCCGTGCCTTGAAGTTCTACTTACAGGCAACTAAAGATTTTTGTCAAACATCTGCCCTGTTTGTCGTTTATTCTGGACAGAGTAGAGGTCAAAAAGCTTCGGCAACCTCTCTCTCCTTTTGGCTTCGAAGCATAATTCGCTTAGCCTATGAGACTGCTGGACAGCAGCCCCCTGAAAAGATTACAGCTCATTCTACTAGAGCTGTGGCTTCCACCTGGGCCTTTAAGAATGAGGCCTCTGTTGAACAGATTTGCAAGGCTGCGACTTGGTCTTCGCTTCACACTTTTTCAAAATTTTACAAATTTGACACTTTTGCTTCTTCGGAGGCTGTTTTTGGGAGAAAGGTTCTACAGGCAGTGGTTCCTTCCGTTTAAGTTCCTGCCTTGTCCCTCCCATCATCCGTGTACTTAAGCTTTGGTATTGGTATCCCACAAGTAATGGATGATCCGTGGACTGGATACACTTAACAAGAGAAAACATAATTTATGCTTATCTGATAAATTTATTTCTCTTGTAGTGTATCCAGTCCACGGCCCGCCCTGTCTTTTTAAGGCAGATCTAAATTTTTAATTAAACTACAGTCACCACTGCACCCTATGGTTACTCCTTTCTTGTCTTGTTTCGGTCGATTGACTGGATATGAGAAGTGAGGGGAGGAGCTATATAGCAGCTCTCCTGTGGGTGATCCTCTTGCAACTTCCTGTTGGGAAGGGAATATCTCCCACAAGTAATGGATGATCCGTGGACTGGATACACTACAAGAGAAATAAATTTATCAGGTAAGCATAAATTATGTTTTTTACCTCTATGATTACCTTGTATCTAGGAATCTTCTTCCAGCCCCCTGATCACATGACTGTGACAGTTTTTTAATATCTATTGTCTTAAATTTAGCATTGTTTTGTGCTAAATCTTAAATAACCCTCTGTGCTTGAACACAGTGTTATCTATATGGCCCATGTGTACTTTCTGTCTCTTTGTGTTGAAAAGAGATTTAAAAAGCATGTGATAAGAGGCAGCCCTTAAAGGCTTAGAAATTAGCATATGATCCTACCTATGTTTAGTTTAAACTAAGAATACCAAGAGAAAAAAGCAAATTTGATGATAAAAGTAAATTGGAAAGTTGATTAAAATTAAAAGTCCTATCGGAATAATGAAAGTTTAATTTATACTAGACTGTCCCTTTAATTTTTTTGTAGTTATTTTTTTGTGAGACCAAAAGGTTCTTTTCAGAGCCATTAACCCCTAGCTTGCCAGTGATCACTATAAAATCACTGGCTCTTGCACAACAGCACTTTTTTGCTCTTTTTTGCTTTTTTTTAGTAATTTTTTTTCTGTGACTGATAAAAATAAATCATGTCACAGAGAACATATAGTGCTGAGGAGGCATATGCCATCCTTGCGTCAGAGTCAGACGCCTCTATGTCTGACTCAGACACCAATTTTGACCCTGCCATATGCTCAGATAAATCATTAGATACAACTGATAGTGATGTATTTGTGGCTGCTAGCCCCCATGCCAGAAGGAGATGTGTGGCTCCAGCTGGCATTGCTGCTGAAGGGTGGGTAATGCCTCATCACCAGAGGCGAGAAATCAGATCCTTCACTGTAAATCCTGGCATAAATGTGGATGTGGCAGGATTTAGCCCCCGACAGTTTATGGAGGTGTTTCTGGGCGATGATGTATTGGGGAACATTGTCACCCAAACTAATTTATATGCCCATCAGTTCCATGCTACAAAGCCTGGCTCATATTTAGCAATGCAGAATGGGCCCCCATCGATGTGCCAGAATTAAAAAAAATTCTGGGCATTGACTATGCTGATGGGCATAATATAGAAACCTTCCATGCACTCCTACTGGAACAGTAACCTCATCTGCTCTACCCCCATTTTCTCTCATTGAATGTCAAGAAAGAGGTATGAAATGATTCTACATTTCATGCACTTCAGCGACAACAGCCTGTGCCCCCCTAGGGAGCATCCCCAGTTTGACAGGCTATATAAAATCCGCCCCCTGATTACCCACTTTTCTGCCAGGTTTGCAGAGGCTTATACACTTGGAAGGAATATATGCGCGGATGAATCCCTGATGAAGTATAAGGGAAGGCTGGGATTCAAACAGTATATTCATTCCAAGCACTCCAGGCATGGAGTAAAGGTGTATACGCTCTGTGAGAGTGAGTCTGAGTATACTTGGGCCTTCCGGGTGTACGAGGGAAAGGATATCCACCTTGATCCTCCAGGTTGCCCAGAACATATGGGAACCACTGGCAAAATTCTCTGGGACCTGATATTACCCCTGGTGAACAAAAGGTACCACTTGTATCTAGACAATTTCTATATAAGTGTCCTTTTGTTCAAGCTACTGTATTGTTTTGATACAGTAGCTTGCAGTACAATTAGAAAGAACTGTGCAGGTTTCCCAGGACAACTTGCACGCAACTGGCTACGAAGGAGGGAGGACCTCAGCTCTGTGCCAAGAGGAGCTGTTGGCAGTTAAGTATAGAGACAAGAAGGATGTGTACCTTCTTACCACCATCCACAATGAGAGGACTGTGGAGGTCTCTGTACGTGGCAGAGCTGAGAGCATAAGGAAGCCAGTGTGCATCAAGGCTTATAACCGGCATATGGGTGGGGTTGATCTGGCAGATCAGCTGCTGCAGCCCTACCTATTTATGCGGAAGACAACAGCCTGGTACAAAAAGGTTGCAGTTTACTATATGCAGATTGCAACCCACAATGTTTTTTGTTGTTCAAAAAAGCAAACCCTGGAATGAAACTGAATTTTTAAAGTTTCAGCTCCAGATAATGTTGGGGATTTTGTACCAAGATGCACCTGCTCCCCGGGCGGTGATGGGAGAGAGCAGAGTTGGGGCTACTCATTTTATTTTCAAAATCCCCCAAACTGCGACGAAGCAGAATCCTCAGAAAAAATGTCTGTACCAAGAGGGGCAGAGAAGGGACACCACCTTTTACTGTCCTAATTGCCCTGGACAGCCTGGACTCTGCATTTGGGATTGCTTCAAGCAGTATCACACACACTGGTAAAAAAAATGTTTTATATACATTTGCCGTTGTGTTTATTTGGGGAGGGGGTTTGATTATGTTTACTGTTACGGAGTTTGTTTTTTCTACTTTTACTGTGCCAGATTTTTACATTTCATTGTTCTATTTTTTATAAGTTCTAAAATTGGTGCTGTATTTTACCAAAAACCCTGTCAAACCTTTCAACTCAAATTACAAGTCATACTATTGTAATTGAACCTTCGCAAAATACTGGCAAACCTATGCATGGGGGGGGGGGGGCATAGGTGTACTCAGGAGGTCTTGCAGAAAACAACCTGGAGTGTTTTATTGCAATAACTTACAACAATCTCTCCTAAATCATAGTTAAAAAACAATGTGTGTGTAAAAATGAAAATTGAAAAATTACCACCATACACTTTCTCCATTTTTTGGGCTAAAACAGTTGCATCAAAGGCATCAAAACACTCCATATAAAATACTTTGGGGAGTCAACTTTTCAAATATATGCACATTCATGGCAAGCAAATAAATTGGGGAATGTGAAAAGGCCCCCAGAAAGACGATAGGCAAAGAAGATATATTAAATGTGAAAAAAAATCACAAACACATGTCAGAAGTTTGGCATTGCAACCCCCAAACAAGCCACCAAACCTATGCAAAGGTGGTATCACTGTACTAAGGAGATGTTGCTGAACACATACTGAGGTGTTTTTTGGCAGTAACACAACAAGAACTGAGAATCCATGCCTAAAGTACAATGTGTGTGAAAAATAACTACCCAAACGTTTGACAAAGACTGGTGGTTGAATTAGTGCATGGAAAGTGTTAAAATACCAGGTTTTAAAATACCCTAGGGTGTTTACTTTACAAGCTTCAGTATCTTGATATTGCAAATATTTCTTAAATACGATCATGAAAGACATTTTGTTCTGCCATTTTTGTTTGTTCATGTGTACCAGTGTGAGTCTGTCGGTTTGCATCAGCGCTTATGCCACTAAGGAATTATGCTTTGAGTATAAAAATGTATATTGACATTGTAGGCAACCCCCCCCCCCTAAAGTTTTATATGAACGATCAGCAACTATACAATAGCATTTATCAAAAATAAAAATACTTCCAAATCAGGTAGCCCACAAAAGTTCATTTTGGACACATTACTGAACCCAGATCTAAACTCCCTCTAATTAGCTTCCCCAAAAATGTTTAATACTGTTCACCATGAGTCTCAAAGACAATTACCCTCTATTCTCCTATAGTGTGTGGCATATCTATAATCTATTTTAGTAAAAACAAAAAATGTACTCTGAGCCACCCGGCCAAAATAGTTGTTGTTCTTGGTCACAATCACTGTCATTTGACAAATTAGTAGTTCTAAGGATTTAATAATAATTCAAATAAATAAATAAAATGGTGTTGCTAAAGCAAACTGAAAAAAATATAATTTACCAGTCACTGTGAAAAAAGATACTAGTCCACTCAATGTTAAATATAGGAAAATGTGTAATTTCTTACTAGATTTTTGCAATTCCTTACTAGTCTGATGCTAATGGCCTAGTAGAAATGCACAGCCCTGGCAATTACTGTTTAAAGGAGTTAACAAGCACACTTGAATGAAAAGATTTAATGGACATACATTTCTGAAATGTTTAATGTTAAAAAACCCATTATGCCTAGTTACTCATCGGTTTATAAGGAAATCTCCTGCTGCATTATCCCCCAGCACCCCCCTCCAATTAGTATAGGAATAACAATTTTACAAAGAAAAGCAATATTAATTAAATTTATTTCACAAAACCTTATTTCAAATAGTCTTACAAAAGTATTTTTGCTTGTTTTAAATCCAACACTACTTGGAACTCATCATCACTGAGGAACAAAATTATCTCTAAACAGAATCTTGCTGGAAGGATCAATGGAGAATACCCCAGTATCATAGGTATGCGCAGTACACTGCATTAGGGTATGCATCACTGTAATTCTGCACTAACATATATATATATATATATATATATATATATATATAAAATATGTTAGTGTACCCTTTACCATGAGCGCCCACAAGCATGTGCATATACACATACTCATATACAAAACACATAATAATCAACAAACAAGAAAATGTCAGTGCAAAAGGGGAACTGAAACAACCTGCTGGTGGAAAATGTTGTAATGTGATACCGTGGGTAGTAGGTGGCTGGTAATAAATCTATACACACTGTGAACTCATACAGTGTAAATCACAATAAAATATATCAGTTACAATATACCAGTTAAAAAAAGATATAACAAAATAAATCAATCAAGATGTGATAAAATGAACAAGTCACCACATGTAGGTACAGTCCGGTGCAAGTCTGTCAGCTTGCTAATGAATATATGTTAATCAGGTACTGCAGCTTCTGGAAGCGTTTTCTCTTTCCAAAGCTAAAAGCGATCTGTAATATACAAAGGAAACAGCGCACCTACGATTCACATAATTTTTTACAAAAGAAAAAAATCTGCTAATACAATTGCACTTTCTTAAAAAACAAGGTAAAAAGTTCAGCACTCATCCAATCCCATATGATAGCAAATGTCCTCAATGTGTTTTTGCTGAGTGGTCCAAACGTCCCTCTGGAAAGTGAAAAGTTTCTGGATGTATCAAAAGAACGTTAGAATCATTAAATCTGGGGAATCCCAACACTGGGAAGATGAGATGGTTACTGCCAAATGCATTTCATCTGTGCAAAACCTTGCAGACTTCCTCAGGGATCTTTGGAAAAATCAATCTGATGTTGCTGTGTCCCTCCATTATTTCAAATATCAAACCAGAAAGGACATCATTAGGAAGAGTGTACATCCACCATCTTTGTTACTGGCAACTGCCAGTTTGATATAACGATGTACAGTACATCTCCTAATGAACTTTAAGTAGAAGTTTCTTAATATGGTATTTATTAGTTTCCAGACAGGGTGAATACATATATATATACACACACACACATACCAAAATAGTAAAAGACCTTAAAAACTAAAAAAAAAAATAAAAAAATGTGCACTGTGTTGGTAAAACCATAATAAGACACTTAGAGGCTGAATTATCAAGCTCCAAATGGAGCTTGATGTCCTTGTTTCTGCGCAAGCCTTCAGGCTCATCGGAAACAGAAGTTATGAAGCAGCGGTCTAAAGGCCGCTGCTTCATAACTTGTCAGCCAGCACTGAGGGAGCGGACACAAATCAACCCTATCAAATATGATCGAGTTGATTGACACCCACTGCTAGCGACCGATTGGCCGCAAATCTGCAGGGGGCGGCATTGCACTAGCAGTTCATAAGAACTGCTGGTGCAATGATAAATGCTGACAGCGTATGCTGTTGGCATTTATCAATGTGCAGTGGACATGATACACTACATCGTATCATGTCCGCTCGCACTATGATAAATTTACCCCTAAGGGGTCAATTTATTAAATGCCGGGCGGACATGATTCGCTGTAGCGAATCATGTCCGAATGGCATCGCTAAATGCTGACAGCATACACTGTCGGCATTTAACATTGCACATGCATTTCTTGTGAAATTCTTGTGCAATGCTGCCCCCTGCACATTCGCGGCCAAACATCTGCTAGCAGGGGGTGTCAATCATCTTGATCGGATCGGGATGTTTGCAGTCCATCTTCTTAACTTCTGTTTCCAGAGATCTGGAAACTACGGGCGTAGATAGCAGCATCCGCTGCTTATTAAATCTACCTCACAGTCTTAAAAACAACTAACATTATTGCCTAATGTAGAGAAACTGCTAATGAAAAAAAACATAATTTATGCTTACCTGATAAATTTATTTCTCTTGTAGTGTATCCAGTCCACGGATCATCCATTACTTGTGGGATATTCTCCTTCCCAACAGGAAGTTGCAAGAGGATCACCCACAGCAGAGCTGCTATATAGCTCCTCCCCTAACTGTCATATCCAGTCATTCGACCGAAAACAAACAGAGAAAGGAGAAACCATAGGGTGCAGTGGTGACTGTAGTTTAATTAAAATTTAGACCTGTCTTAAAAGGACAGGGCGGGCCGTGGACTGGATACACTACAAGAGAAATAAATTTATCAGGTAAGCATAAATTATGTTTTCTCTTGTTAAGTGTATCCAGTCCACGGATCATCCATTACTTGTGGGATACCAATACCAAAGCTAAAGTACACGGATGATGGGAGGGACAAGGCAGGATTAAGCGGAAGGAACCACTGCTCGAAGAACCTTTCTCCCAAAAACAGCCTCCAAAGAAGCAAAAGTATCAAATTTGTAAAATTTTGAAAAAGTGTGAAGCGAAGACCAAGTCGCAGCCTTGCAAATCTGTTCAACAGAGGCCTCATTTTTGAAGGCCCAGGTGGAAGCCACAGCTCTAGTAGAATGAGATGTAATCCTTTCAGGGAGCTGCTGTCCAGCAGTCTCATAGGCTAGGCGTATTACGCTCCGAAGCCAAAAGGACAGAGAGGTTGCCGAAGCTTTTTGACCTCTCCTCTGTCCAGAGTAAACGACAAACAGGGAAGATGTTTGACGAAAATCCTTAGTAGCTTGTAAATAAAACTTCAAGACACGGACTACGTCCAGATTATGTAAAAGACGTTCCTTCTTTGAAGAAGGATTAGGACACAATGATGGAACAACAATCTCTTGATTGATATTCTTGTTAGAAACCACCTTAGGTAAAAACCCAGGTTTGGTACGCAGAACTACCTTATCTGCATGAAAAATCAGATAAGGAGAATCACATTGTAAGGCAGATAGCTCAGAGACTCTCCGAGCCGAGGAAATAGCCATCAAAAACAGAACTTTCCAAGATAAAAGTTTAATATCAATGGAATGAAAGGGTTCAAACTGAACTCCTTGAAGAACTTTAAGAACCAAGTTTAAGCTCCACGGAGGAGCAACAGGTTTAAACACAGGCTTAATTCTAACCAAAGCCTGGCAAAATGCCTGAACGTCTGGAACCTCTGCCAGACGCTTGTGCAAAAGAATAGACAGAGCAGAAATCTGTCCCTTTAAGGAACTAGCTGATAATCCTTTGTCCAAGCCCTCTTGGAGAAAAGACAATATTCTAGGAATCCTAACCTTACTCCATGAGTAATTCTTGGAGTCACACCAATAAGGATATTTACTCCATATCTTGTGGTAGATTTTCCTGGTAACAGGCTTTCATGCCTGTATTAAGGTATCAATGACTGACTCGGAGAAGCCACGCTTTGATCGAATCAAGCGTTCAATCTCGTTACTGTTTAAGGTGAAATCAATACATTTAGTACACATTCTCCTATGGGGCTCCACCATGGCTTTCATCCTCTGTATTAGACATGTTTAAACAGACTAGCAATGAGACTAGCAAGCTTGGAAAACACTTTAAACAAGTTTACAAGCAATATAAAAAATGTTACTGCACCTTTAAGAAACACAAATTTTTGCCAAAATTTGAAATAACAGTGAAAAAAGGCAGTTACACTAACAAAATTTTTACAGTGTATGTAACAAGTTAGCAGAGCATTGCACCCACTTGCAAATGGATGATTAACCCCTTAATACCAAACACAGAATAATAACTGACAAAAACTTTTTTTTTTTTGTTTTTTTTTTTGTTTTTTTTTAAATAGTCACAACTGCCACAGCTCTACTGTGGCTTGTTACCTCCCTCAAAAATGACTTTGAAGCCTTTTGAGCCCTCCAGAGATATCCTGGATCATGCAGGAATGGATGTCTGTGTCTGTAATTTTTGCTGCACAAAAAAAACCCTCCCACTCATATTACAACAGTGGAAAGTCAGGAAACTGTTACTAGGCAAAATTCAAGCCAGCCATGTGGAAAAAAACTAGGCCCCAATAAGTTTTATCACCAAACATATATAAAAACGATTAAACATGCCAGCAAACGTTTTATATTACATTTTTATAAGAGTATGTATCTCTATTAATAAGCCTGATAATAGTAGCTCTCACTGCATTTAAGGCTTTACTTACATTAGTTCAGTATCAGCAGCATTTTCTAGCAAATTCCATCCCTAGAAATATATTAACTGCACATACCTTATTGCAGGATAACCTGCACGCCATTCCCTCTCTGAAGTTACCTCACTCCTCAGAATATGTGAGAACAGCCATGGATCTTAGTTACTTCTGCTAAGATCATAGAAAACGCAGGCAGATTCTTCTTCTAAATACTGCCTGAGATAAACAGTACACTCCGGTACCATTTAAAAATAACAAACTTTTGATTGAAGAATAAACTAAGTATAAAACACCACACTCCTCTTACGACCTCCATCTTGGTTGAGGCTTGCAAGAGAATGACTGGATATGACAGTTAGGGGAGGAGCTATATAGCAGCTCTGCTGTGGGTGATCCTCTTTCAACTTCCTGTTGGGAAGGAGAATATCCCACAAGTAATGGATGATCCGTGGACTGGATACACTTAACAAGAGAAATATCCGTTTGATAGTCTTTGGGATTAATGCACCTCACTAAAACAACTAGGTATGACTGTATAAGAGAGAGAGAATTCTAGTGTATATATGCAGCCATATACAATAAAAGTGCCCACAAATTAGGGAAGCACAATATGTGAGACATTGAAAAATATCTTCATAGACAGAATTCATAATTGCACTGTATGGTGAACATAATTGTTGCATAAATGCTACAATATCGAGATCCACATTAAGACCGTGTTGGCTGTAAACTGGTTTTTCTTTTGTAATAAGTTATTACGTGAATCGGAGGTGTACTGTATATTACACACACATGTATACACTTACACACTCACTCACACTGATTATATACACATATATACACATACAAACTCACTCCCCCTCTCATGACTATACCCATCACTGACTGTCTGCTGGGTGCTGGAAAGTCTTGCAAGGAAGCTTGGCAAAACATGAGTCAGGATCCCGTAAGGACCTCTTAAAGGGAAGGGCGCTGAGTGACGGGCGAGGGGCCATTCAGGGCCATTGAAACGCTACAGCCCTACTCCAGGGGAGATTAGGGTGTGACCAGGCACACCCAGTGCGCACGCCTAAGCCAAGTATTTATATAAAATGGTTGGAGCTGTAAAAGCGAAGGTTGCCTTTACCAGAGCATAATATTAGAAGGGAAATTAAGGATCAAATCTCAGACAATGACAGCTTCAAAATACAGTCTAGAAGATTATAGGTGTCAGCACTGACTTTTTTATGATTGATCAATACAAATGTTGCTTGGTTTTAAAACACAAAACTATTAGCTACATTCAGATTAGCTTTATAGTATATGTGCACATTACTGGGAACATGTTAATCTTTTTTGTTAACAGAGGAGTGGGAGGCAAAAAGAACATTTTGCTAGAGCTGTCACCATAATTACAGTGAGATAGATTCCGCCTACGCTTATACACATTAGGCCATAGGAAGAGGCAATTGGAAATTGTCTCTTTACTAAATACTTTACTGGCTTATTCCCATAGTATGTACCATTAGAATTATATTATTTGCATCAGTTCAGTACCTGAGACCTGAATTAACATTTTTTGGCATGTTGTCAAAAGTTTTACACATTCTGATTGACTTCATACACTTTGTGACAAAAAAACAAAAACAGAAATATATATATTATACACATTCACATATATTTATGAGTAATAAAATGCATGAGCTTAGCTCTGGTGTTAGACATAATTATGTATTCAAAGCAAAGATTTACCAGAGAATAACAAAATATAGAATTGTTTTATAAAATTGTATAAGTTGTTAAAGTATTGAATCGACTGTGCTGTTACCTAGGTTTTCTTCTTGGCTGAGGCAAATGAAGGACAGTTGTAAACTGGGCACTAGAGTTTATATTAATGTTCTTTTAAATGTTCACTTGCTTCACCCACAAGGTTTGACATAGCTCAACATTAAATACAAATATTCTTAATCTTTCATAAAGTAAAAAAAAAAACATTAAAGGGACAGTCAATTCCCCAAAAAACTTTCATGATTTAAATAGGGAATGTAATTTTAAACAACTTTCCAATTTACTTTTATCACCAATTTTGCTTTGTTCTTTTGTTATTCTTAGATGAAAGCTAAACCTAGGAGGTTCACATGCTAATTTCTTAGACCTTGAAGACTGCCTCTAATCTGAATGCATTTTGACCAGTAGAGGGCATTAGTTCATGTGTTTCATATAGATAACATTGAGCTCATGCACGTGAAGTTACCCTGGAGTGAGCACTGATTGGCTAAAATGCAAGTCTGTCAAAAAAACTGAAATAAGGGGCCAGTTTGCAGAGGCTTATATACAAGGTAATCACAGAGGTAAAAAGTGTATTTCTATAACAGTGTTGGTTATGCAAAACTGAGAAATAGGTATTAAAGGGATTATCTTTTTTTAAACAACAAAAATTCTGGTATTGACTGTCCCTTTAAACTCAGTCTTTAATTTCTTTAATTTAAATGTTTCATGTTGTGTAGTAATAAACCTTAGCAATACACTTTTGTTATTTGTTTTGTGTGCTTTTCCTTACACTTATATCTGTAAGTTTATTTCACTCTCCCCAGATAAAGCTACAGTGCATTTAATGGAATTTAGAACCCTCCTACATGCTGCACAGTAATTGCGTTATCAGTGTAGGAGCTAATTTATATCTGTCCATACTTGACCACAGCAGGAGAGATAAGATAAACACATTTTTTTTTTGAAGAAGTATGTTCCAGGACTGCAAAACAATGCACATTTTACAATTAAATTAAAATTATTTATATTGTGTATAGAGATCTTTTCTACTGCAGTGCTGAATTTCTGATGCATATGCAATTCACTGTATAAGTACTTACAAAAGAGAACAATACTTGCCAGATACTGATATTAAATGACAAACTTAATCTGTTTCTGTTCTTGATTTGTTATCTACAAGGTCCACAATGAGCAAAATTGTTATAACACCATAACAGGTTTTACTTAAACTACATATAGTAATTGGGCTAGATTGAGGTTGAGGTTGCCAAGGGGCATTGTTGTGAAGATGACCTCATTTTATAAATTCACTGAGCATCCTTTCACCTACGTATTCAGTAGTGGGCCTCCCTTCAATTAACATATATATCATTATATGCTGATTACATGATATCTTGCATAAGAAACAAGAACCCATTGCTAAGCAGGTGAAACAATTGCTACCACTTCAGAAACACACTCAAGCTTGTTCCATGCACCAAGTGGTGAACACATATGAGTAAGATTCTGCTCCATTGATTAGAACGGAGGGTCACTCATGAATGTGATAAGGGCTGGGCACAAATCTCTTTTGATAACTCACTTTTCCCATTTTGATTTTGCCGCAATTTCTTTTTCTATATGGTATTAGTTTCACAAACATGCTTTACTGAATCTAAGCCATTGTGTGTTATTGTTAGAAAGCAGACACTGCAACTCATATCTCTACTTCATCATATTAAGGGTATGTCTATAGAAAGGAAGAGATAGAGAACAGAGGTCACTGTATATATATTGGAAGATCCATCAGTGGATACATTTACCATATTGCCCCGGAATGCTGAATTTAAGCTCTATAGAATAAAAGCTATCCTGAATAAATACCAATGATCCAGAATACCAACAGAAACAATAGACAGACCTCAAACAATATTGTTAATATATATATATTTATTAAAACATATAGTATATAAAAATTTTTACAATGTAATAAAATACAAAAATAAATAAATTATACTTGCATAAAATTGAAGATCCATAAATGTAGCTTGTCCACTATCTTAAAGGGACATTAAACCCTTTGAGATAATAATACAAAATGATAACTCGTATATACAGTATATAAAAAAAAACTCTGCGATATACTTTCATTATTTATTTTGTCCCATTTTCCTGTAATTCCATTCTGAAATTATGATATTTTCAGTTCCTATTAGAAATGGAAGTGCAGAACAATGTTATATTCCACACAGCCATTGGCTGCACACTCTAGTTACCTATTTATAATTGTTTCTAATTGGCCACAGCAGAAAAGGTAACCTAAGTTACAACATGGCCGCTACCATTGTTTTATAGACACTAAAACTTTACACTTATTTTGTCAATATTTAAACAGCTAATGACACTTTCAAAAATACATCTACATGTTATTCTCAGGGTAATATTTTCCTTGAATGCATCATTCTATCTAGCATTTATTTAGTGTTTAATGTTGCCAGATTATATGACAAAAGACAACAAGTTTCGGGGTTCCCCCTCTTCAGCAGGTCAGTGTAATAATTCAGAATGTTATTTAGCTGTAAACTCACACTACTAAAGGCTAGCCACCCTTTACAAACTACTAACTTACTCCAGTAATAAGGACCCATTAGGAAAGCACCCAAGAAATAAAAACTGGGCTTGATTTACTGATAGACTATCCAGACTCTAAATTACCCTATGCAACCTTTCACTAAAGCATGTTCATCTCTCCATTATTTAATGAAAATCTTCAATAGAATAACAACCCAGTATGACAGCAGCATCAAATATTGGAACTAGAGAGACTGCACCTATAATGGCACAAAATGAATAAAAGTATGGATAACTTCAGAGACTGGAAAAGTCAAGTAAGTTCCTCTGTTATTTTTTGCACCTACCTTATTTTTAACCACTTTTTAACCACTTTCCACCAATAGATTTCCTTAAAATATCTCCATAAAATATATATTTTTTCATCATAAAGAGACTAGCAGAGTCAGTATATTAAAGAGGCAATAAATTAAGATGGACAGACACAGCTAATTTGACCTCCTATATAACCTACCTTGGAAACAACAGCCACTTTTCTCAATCTAAGCCTTCTGCACAATTTCTAATAAGAAAGCAAAAGTAACACGTGTACAAACTGTCGTACAATGCTGCATAATCTGCTGGCGCGCTATAAAGAACTAATAATAATGATAATAATAATATAATTACAGTAATGGTAAATTTCAGTTTTTTTTTTATTTAGCAATGGTAGTAAAGAATCACCCAGAGTTTAACTACTAACCTCTGCAATCATAAGCAAGAAACTGCATCTGGTGTCCCAATTGTACAGAGGAAGGGGCTCAGTTCATAAACGGTTATGCTCTGGGATTCCGGAAATTGTTCCTCACCCCAATTTTTTTGTGTCTAAGTTTTTATCACATCTGGTTCTGCACTATCAATACTATAATCTCGTTTGTAACCCGTCCGTCGCTGTCATCATTTTGTGCGCGTAACTAAAAGAATATAGGCTGTGCCCACACAAAATATTAACAAAAAACCTAACCGTCAAAAATGAAGTATTACAAAAAAAACCTAACTGCCTGCATGAAGTATTAACAACAAAAAACAACCACCTGCACGAAGTATTAACAAAAAACAACTGCCCGCACAAAGTATTAACAACAAAAAAACAGCCTGCGCTAAGTATTAACAAAAAAAAACAACCGCCTGCACAAAGTATTAACAAAAAACAACCACCCACGTGAAGTATTAACAAAAAAAAAACACCCACACAAAGTATTAACAAAAAAAAACTAACCGCCCGCAAGAAATATTAACAAACACCTAACGCAAAATGTACCTCTAAACCGCCTACACCCACATTGCAAAATAATAAAGTAATTAACCCCTAATCCGCAAATAAAAATATTAACCCTTAAACCGCCAAACCCCCACAACACAAACTACCTACTTACACTATTAACCCCTAAACAGCAAAAACCTCCACAACGCCAACTGCCTAATTACAATATTAACCCCTAAACCGCCAACCCCCAGAAATAAAAAAAAATCAATCTAATCACTAAGCCCCCTAACCTAAAACCCCATAAATTAATCCCAATTATATCAAATTTAAAAAAATCTAACATTACAAAAACAACAAAAAAACACTAACATTACAAAAAATAACACATTCTAAAATTACAGAAAAAACAAATGTAATTATCCAAAATATTTTTTTTAAAATTAAAACTAAACTAATACCCCTATAAACCCCCTAATCTAAAACTAAACTACCAATAGCCCCTAAAAGAGCTTTTTGTAGGGCATTGCCCTAAGCTAAACAGCTCTTTTACCTAAAAAAATTACAAAGTAACCCAAACAGTTAAACCCCCCGACCCAACCAACCCCACAAAATAAAAAATAGACCAACGTCTAAAAAAAACTAAGCTACCCATTGGTGCATTTGTATGGGCATTGCCCTTAAAAGGGCACTCAGCTCTTTTGTTTCCCATTAAAATAAAAACCCCTAATCGAACACCCCTCCCCCACTAACACTAAACTACCAATAGCCCTTAAAAGGGCCTTTTGTAGGGCATTGCCCTAAAGCGATCATCTCTTTTACCTAAATAAAGTACCAATTACCCCCTAAAACTAACCTCCCCCAACCCACATAACCCCTCAAAATAAAAAACCTAAGTTTAAAAAAACCTAAGCTACCCATTGCCCCTAAAGGGGCATTTGTATGGGCATTGCCCTTAAAATGGCATTCAGCTCCTTTGCTGCCTACTAAAAAAAACAAACAAAAAAAAACAAACCTAAGTCTAACCCTGAAATAGGTACTGATATAAAACAATACGAGGTAGCGTAAATATGCAGGTAGCGCAAAGATGCAGGTAGCGCAAAGATGCAGGTTTGGATGTTAAGGAATAAAACAAACTGAAAATAATGGGATTTAGTTTTAAAATTATATATAGTATTTATTAAAGTGTATATTCATTATCAAAATAGGAGAGATCGAACAATCTAAAATTGATGATACCGGTATCTATATAAAATGGATCCTTAAAAAATGAAATTTAATTCAACAATTGCTAAAAAACACACATCATACACTATTCATTCTACTAAAATATGTTTCCACCGAGCTCTGTATAAAGGATATATGCAAATATTTTAGAATGTATTATCCACATTCAAGTATTAACAATTGTATCTCATAGTTATTTTCAGAATCTTTTTTTTTCTTAACATCCAACCCTGCATCTTTGCGCTACCTGCATATTGCGCTACCTCATATTGTTTTATATTATTGTTTTATATTATTGTTATATTATTGTTATATTTTTTTAATTGTTATATTATTGTTTGTATTACAAATATGTTTGGGAAATTTGTAATTTAGAGGTCAGAAAGACACAAACTTATCTATTTTTCCATTTGGTAAAACCGTTTATTTCCCAAAGGTGATTACTTTTCTGATAAGTTTATCACAAAATGGAGATATTTACAGCCAGAGACTCCATATTAAATCAAATAGAACATAGGCTGGAAGAGTCTGTAATAGATATAGATTCCAAAGAAATACCAACAAATATAAGTTAAACTTTGGATGAACTAGAAAATCTATTAATTAAAGAAATCAAACACAAATTAGATTTTTGCAAAAATACATTGATGAAGGAATGGTTCCTAGAGGCCTTAGATTAAAAAAGGATTGCACATTTGACTTGAATGATGAATTAAACCAAGAATGGTCCAATATACTAGAAAAAGCATTGCTTTAAGGGACAGTCAACACCAGAATTTTTGTTGTTTTAAAAGATATATAATCCCTTAATTACCAATTCCCCAGTTTTGCATAACCAACACAGTTATAATTATACACATCTTACCTCTGTAATTACCTTGTATCTAAGCCCCAGCAGACTGCCCCGTTATTTCAGTTTTTTTGACAGACTTGCATTTTAGCCAATCAGAGCTGTCTCCATGGTAAATTCACGTGCATGAGCTCAATGTTATCTATATGAAACATGTGAACTAATGCCCTCTAGTGGTGAAAAACTATCAAAATGCATTTAGATTAGAGGTGGCCTTCTAGGTCTAAGAAATTAGCATATGAACCACCTAGGTTTAGCTTTCAACTAAGTATACCAAGAGAACAAAGGAAAATTGGTGATAAAAGTAAATTGGAAAGTTGTTTAAAATTACATGCCCTATTTGAAACATGAAAGTTTTTTTTGGACTTGACTGTCCCTTTAATTTAATTAATGTACTAATAAAATCTAGGAACATGTCAATAGGGGAATTAGGAACACAAATAGAAACAAGCTAAAATATTCTAGAACCATTAGGGAATGATGATCATTATAAAACTAGACAACAAGAAATTATTACAAATTTAGAGCAAACCAATGTTGAAATTTTAAAAGGTAAATGGAATAAATATAAAATAGATATGGATGATTATGATAACATCTCTGGAGAAAAGGAAAAGGCTACATATATATTTAGTAAAAACCATAAAACTTGATAACTAAGTGACTAATAGAGACCATACAAATAGAAATAAGACCCCAGAAGAATTCAACACAAATAATGTAACACGTAGAATTGATAGGAGGAATACCACATATAATGGGAATAGAGAGGATAGAAGGTTCAATGATTCTAACAACTGTAGGGGAAGAAATATGAGGAACATAAATAATATGAATCACAATAGAGGAAGATGGCACACAAATTCATATAGGCAAAATTATTGGAATGAAAGAAACTATGATAGGAACTATGAAAATGATGGTAGATATAATTGTGAGCAAAATCAAAGGTATAATGATTATCACAGAAATAGAAATTGGTACCATACCACACAACATTGGATACCCAATCAGGAATCTTTCAATGATAGAGGTTAGCAACAAGCCGGATATAATCAGAATAGACAAAGAGATGAAAATAGACATCAACAAAGTGGTGATAGAAGAATAGAACATTGGGAGTTAAAAAATAAGAACATATTTGAACCACTTAGGAACCTTAGGGAAGATGAGGGACCTGAAAGGAAAGACAATCAAACCCCACAAAGACCAGGGACATCTAGAGAGAGTTTTTTTTAGAAAAGGCCCCATCAAAACCCACAAACCCCCAAAAGGAAGAGGAAATGGAGGAAAGAATGTTAATGAAAAAATCAAAGTGAATATTCAAGGAATATTTAATCTCAGTGATAAAGAACTTAATGAAACAAAAAAATCAGTTCTACACAAAGGTCTATCATTTGCTCCTTCCAATAAACTCAATACATTTGAGACATTGATCAACATTAACCAATTCACTAGAAAACTGGCACTAAAAGATATACCACTGTTACAAATCAAAATTCTTATATACACACTCATTTAAAACCACGTTCAACATTTTACCCCACTCAAGAAAAAGGTGGTGCACTAGAATTGTTTGAAAGAAAGATAAAGGAAGATCTAGACCAACTAGACATTAACCAAAAAGCTGTCAGATGGAATCTAACTAGAAAAGAACAGAATATACTCAAATAATTTAAAAGTGACCCCAATATAATCATTAAACAGGCAGATAAAGGAGGGGGGGTGTAGTGGTTATGAGCACATAAAATTACTTAAAAGAAGCAAATAGATAACTTGGTGACACTGTAACATACAAACAACTTAGAATTGATCCAACAGAAAGTAAGAAAATAAGCCTAGGGAAAATGTTAAAAAAGCAAACAAAAAACAAACATAATTACAGAAACTGAATATAAATTCCTTAAAATAGATTTTCCAAGAATCCCTATATTTTACTTTCTTCCGAAAGTTAACAAAGATATAGTTAATCCACATGGTCGATCCATAATATTGGGAATAGACTCGATAACATCAAACTTGTCTCAATACATTGATCAATTTTTACAAAAATACATTAGGGACATACCATCATACCTTAAGGATACAAATCACTTTTTAAACACTATTCATGAACTAAAATGGGAAAAAACCTTTATACTTGTTACTTGTGATGTCAGTTCGCTTTATACCTGTATTGAACATGCATTAGGATTAAAATCGGTGGAGTACTATTTGAACAGATATCCAGATATGTCTAAAACACAGGAAGAGTTTATTCAAGAATGTATAAAATAGATACTTAATAATTATTATTTTGAATTTGATGGGCAATTCTATGAGCAGATAAGAGGAACGGCTATGGGCACTAGATTCGCACCAAGTTATGCAAATTTATTTATGTTTTTTTTTTTTGCAGGAAACCCCTTGGTTAGCAAATCTCGTGCTCTATATGCGTTTTATAGACAATATATTCCTGGTGTAGAAAGGAGATGCTGAACTTCTAAACATGTTTATAGAAGATCTGAATGCAAAATGATATGGGACTCAAGTTCAGCCATGAATATAATTGTTCAGCCATAAGTTTCCTAGATATAGAGATTAGAAATCTACATGATGAAATTACCACTAGAACCCACTTCAAAGAAGTGGACGAAAACAACTATATTGAATACCAAAGTAACGATTATTATTATTATTATCGGTTATTTGTAGAGCGCCAACAGATTCCACAGCGCTATTAACAAAGGCGGAGTACAAAAAAACAGTTATAGGGATCAAATGGGTAGAGGGCCCTGCCAAGAGTTGCACTGTTGTAGTCAGCTCTTGAGAAGGTGATCAACCAACAGCTGGACTCTTAAGCTTACATGCTAGGGGGGTTCAGGGGATAGCAATGGAGGAGAGGAACTGGTATAAAGAAAGGTTAGCGTAGGTTGTATGCATCCCTGAACAGTAGAGTCTTTAGGGAGCACTTGAAGCTTTTAAAACTAGAAGAGAGTCTTGTGGAGCGAGGCAGAGAGTTCCACAAGATGGGAGCCAGTCTGGAGAAGTCCTGTAAATGGGAGTGTGATGAGGTGACAAGAGAGGAGGAGAGTAGAAGATCGTGAGCAGAGCGAAGGGGACGGGAGGGAGAGTATCTGGAGACAAGATCTGAGATATAGGGGGGAGCAGTGCAGTTGAGGGCTTTGTATGTCAGAGTGAGAATTTTGTGTTTGATCCTAGAGGCAAGAGGAAGCCAGTGAAGAGATTGGCAGAGAGGTGCAGTAGATGAAGAGCGACTTGTAAGGAAGATGAGTCTGGAAGAGGCATTCATTAAGGATTGTAAAGGAGATGGATGAGAGAGTGGATTAAAATCTTAGTTGTGTCTTGTGTAAGGAAGTGTCTAATTTTAGAGATGTTTTTAAGGTGGAAGCGGCAGGCTTTAGCCAAAGACTGAATGTGAGGAGTGAAAGAAAGATCTGAGTCAAATGTGACCCCGAGACATAGGGCATGCGGGGTAGGGGTAATGATGGAGCTGTCTACAGTTATAGAGAGATTGGGGGTGGAGAGTTTTGAAGAAGGGGGGAAAATAAGGAGCTCAGTTTTGGAGAGATTTAGCATGAGGTAGTGAGAGGACATCCAGTTGGAGATGTGAGAAAGACAGTTAGTGACACGGGTTAGCAAGGAAGGAGAAATGTCTGGTGCAGAGAAGTAGATTTGGGTGTCGTCGGCATACAAATGATATTGTAAACCATGGGACTTTATTAGCGAACCTAGTGATGACGTGTAGATTGAGAAGAGAAGGGGACCGAGGACAGAGCCTTGCGGTACTCCGACAGAAAGTGGTGACAGGGCAGAGGAGGCCCTAGAGAAGGCTACACTAAAGGTACGGTTTGACAGGTAGGAAGAGAGCCACGAGAGGGCTGTATCACATATGCCGAAGGATTGGAGGGTTTGGAGCAAGAGAGGGTGGTCAACAGTGTCAAAGGCTGCGGACAGATCAAGGAGAATAAGCAGAGAGAAGTGGCCTTTTGATTTTTATGTAAGTAGGTCGTTGGTAACCTTAACAATTGCTGTTTCTGTGGAGTGATGGGGACGAAATCCAGATTGCAATGGGTCAAGGAGGGAGTTTATTGTAAGGAGATGGGATAGGCGTGCATAAGCTAGTTTTTCGAGAAGCTTTGATGCAAGAGGGAGAAGGGAAATAGGGCGGTAGTTGGATGGGGAGGTAGGATCAAGGGAAGTTTTTTTGAGGATAGGTGTGACCAGTGCATGTTTCAGCGATGAGGGAAATATACTGGTGCTGAAGGAGAGGTTGAAAGTGTGTGTGAGTATAGGGGTAAGGGTGGCAGAGAGGGAGGGGAGTAGCTGTGAGGGGATAGGGTCAAGGGGACAGGTAGTGAGGTGAGAGTATAAGTGCCGAAACTTCTTCCTCAGTAACAGGGGAGAATGAGCTAAGTTTAAGGTTATGTGGGTTGTGGTTGATTGAGAGCATTTGAGGGGGTGAGAGAATGGAATTATGTTGAGAGCTGATTTCATTTCTGATGGAGTTGATTTTGTTATTGAAGTGGTTGGCAAAGTCTTGAGCTGACAGAGAAGTTGTATTAGGAGGTGGGGGAGGGCGGAGAAGAGTATTGAAAGTGGAGAACAAACGTTTTGGGTTTGAAGAAAGATTAGAGATAAGAGTAGAGAAGTAGTGTTGCTTATGGAAATTAAGGGCAGAGTAGTAGGAGTTCTGTCACGATTTCCGTTCATCGCTGCCTCGCCGCGGCTCCCGGAGCTCTTCTGTTGTGATTTCGTCACGTTGCCTAGCAACGTGACGTATTTTCTGACACTCCCTCTGATGTCATGGACCTCTCTCTCAGCCTTTAAATCACGGCGGGAGATCTTGCTTGGGGCCCCGTTTGTAAATCCTGTCTTCGGATCTGTGAGTACTCAGTTTATTTCAAAATTCCTCTACCTTCCTTCTGGATATTTACCTGTGCCTGAATTACCTTATTAATTCTAAGAACCTTATTCTCCGGATTTAATCACCCTTGTTTGTCAGACCTTGCTTGCCTCAAGTCTTTGATAACTTGCTTAAAAGAATATTATCTTTATTTGTTGCAAACCTGCAAAGAAGGAGCATTTATCATTTGTTTGCTAATAACCTGTTTAAAGGGACATTATCTTTATTTGTTGCAAACATGCAAAGAAGGAGCATTTATCATTTGTTTGCTGATAACCTGCTTAAAGGGACATTATCTTTATTTGTTGCAAACCTGCAAAGAAGGAGCATTTATCATTTGTTTGCTGATAACCTGTTTAAAGGGACATTATCTTTATTTGTTGCAAACCTGCAAAGAAGGAGCATTTATCATTTGTTTGCTGATAACCTGTTTAAAGGGACATTATCTTTATTTGTTGCAAACCTGCAAAGAAGGAGCATTTATCTTTTGTTTGCTGATAACCTGCTTAAAGGGACATTTTCTTTGTTTCTTGCTAACCTGCTAAAGAGGAACAATTATCATTTGTTTGCTGATAACCTGCTTAAAGGGTCATTATTTTCAATTATCATTTGTTTGCCGATAACCTGCTTAAAGGGACATTATTTTACTATTTCCAGTTATCAAGAAGATATACAGAGTTACTATTTCTTTTGGGAGAACCTTGTATCCTGCTTATTTTGTTTCCTGAGTGGGTCACGTCCTGGATATTCCTCAGTGTGCTAGCGTGTGTTCTACTTTTCACGCTAGCAGTTGGGTTAGATCCTGGGCTGACTACATACGGCTGACAAGTTCAAGATAAATTTATAGTGTTGAAAATCAGCTGAACTCCTAGATTTAATCCAGTGCCGCTCAGCAGTACGGGAAAATCTGCGTAGGTATCGTGTCAGAGGAGTATGCCAGGGCTGAGGATGAGTGTTTGATTTCCGAGCTATGGTAAGAGGGGCGAGATTGTCAAGGATGGATGTAAGGGTGGAATTATAGTGGCAGATAACCATCACAGGAGATGGAAACAAAATATGCCAAAAGGCCAATAACTGTGAATTAGGAGAAACTGTTTGAGTTTGGAAGATTATTACAGTCAAATTTATTAGCAGAGAGATTCTCACAGAAAGGTTATGATATTAATACTATTGTAAAGACGAAAGAAGAAGTATGAAAAATGGATATAGAAAAAATTCTTAAAAAAGAGAAAAAAGGAAAGAATAAACCAAATGGATAATAATATTAAAGTAACATTCATAACAACATATTCGTCGCAACACAAACAAACAGAAAAATAATTTCAAAACATTAGCACCTTGTTAAAAGTGATCCACTAATAGGAAAAAAAGTCAGTCTAAAACCAGATTTTATCTACAGAAAAGCCAAAAATATGAAAAACATCTTATCACCAAGTGAATACAGAACAAGAATTTAGAAAGTAAATATAAGGGGAAAAAATAGTAGGATCCTACCCATGTCATACATGTAAATATTGTACACACAGTGGTAAAATCCACAAAAAACAAAGGAAATTCTAAAAATTAAAGAAACTATTCGATGTGCTGATAAGAATGTCATTTACAAATTAAAGTGTACCTATAATTTTCAGTACTTAGGACAAACTAGTCGTAAATTGAGAGAATAAGGGAGCACATAAGGGGCGCAATCACATATACGGCTGATTAGAACAGCCAATAGAATGCGAGCTCAATCCTATTGGCTGATTGGATCAGCCAATAGGATTGAACTTCAATTCTATTGGCTGATTGCATCAGCCAATAGGATTTTTCCTACCTTAATTCCGATTGGCTGATAGAATCCTATCAGCCAATCGGAATTCAAGGGACGCCATCTTGGATGACGTCATTTAAAGGAACCTTCATTCGTCGGGAGTCGTCGGAAGAAGAGGATGCTCCGCGTCGGTTGGCTTGAAGATGGACCCGCTCCGCTCCGGATGGATGAAGATAGAAGATGCCGCCTGGATGAAGACTTCTGCCCGTCTGGAGGTCCACTTCTGCCCGCATAGGATGAAGACTTCGGACCGTCTGGAGGACCACTTTGTCCCGGCTGGGTGAAGACGTCTCAAGATAGGGTGATCTTCAAGGGGTTAGTGTTAGGTTTTATTAAGGGGGGATTGGGTGGGTTTTAGAGTAGGGTTGGGTGTGTGGGTGGTGGGTTTTAATGTTGGGGGGATTGTACTTTTTTTTTTTACAGGTAAAAGAGATGATTACTTTGGGGCAATGCCCCGCAAAAGGCCCTTTTAAGGGCTATTTGTAATGTAGTTTAGGGCTTTTTATTATTTTGGGGGGGGGCTTTTTATTTTATTAGGGGGATTAGATTAGGTGTAATTAGTTTAAAATTTTGTAATTTTCTTTATTATTTTCTTAAAAATAAAGTTTGTAGATGGCGCTATAAGCTATGGGAATACTATATTCAACAATAATATAATTTGATATACTTTAAAATTCAATTCAGACAATCACTAAATATAGGGAATTAATAACAATTTATTCAAATTATAAAAATAACAGCCACAGGTAAAAAGAACACTTTAAAATTCAATACAATTAAACACAACTCATTCAGGATTCACATTCATTCAAAAGCTAGTTGAAACAATTCATGAATTAATATCGAGACCCTTTGGAGCAAAAATTCAATAAGATGTGTAAAAGTCGGTTATAAATTGTCTTTTTCAAGTAAGTCCGTCTCCAGATAGAGTTTTGAGTTAAAAAATGGGGGGCGTCTCTTCACATAAATCTCTTTTTGTAAAAGTTTTTTAACCTTAATTTACACACAGACAGTGTCTTTTATATATACTTAATTCTCCAAACAATCCTTTCTTAGAGGAGATTTTTCACAGTCAATTATTTTCTTAGAGGAGATTTTCTCACAGTCAATTAATTGTTGCAATTTCAGTTTGATACAAATCAGGCAAAAGGTGTTTCGATCGTGAAAGGTAGATACTTATATGTATGTGCACATTTATAACTTAAAACTTCCGCTGAAAAGTTGTAGTCTTACCGCCTTAGTGTAGCACTTGTCTCCAGGTACAGAGCTCTCACCTGCGGTTCAGTCCGATATTTCGGTTTGCAGCTTGTGGTTTCCCCGGGAGTTCTCGCGCTGCTAGCAAAGCGCCTGACGTCACCGGATCCGATCGGCTTGTAGACTCCTGTATGGTAAGTGGAATACTTGCGCAAGTATTATCAATTGTGTCCGTCTCTTCTCAACTGCCCTTTGCTCACTCTCTGCACTTAGTACTTTAGTACGCAGAGTGGAAACTGGTCCGGGCTCAAACTTTTCAAATTCTCCAAATCGATCCACAGTATTTCTACGCGTTTCACCCCTTACAGACGGGGGGGAATTTGAAAAGTTTGAGCCCAAAAGAAATGTCTTTTTGTGGAATTAAAAAACTATCCAAGGATAGTAGAGGGGGTAACATGGAAAAGAAACTACTTCGAAATGAAGCTGAGCTAATTTATAAATTTGGAACTTTGTTCCCAAAGGGATTGAACAGTGAATTAGATCTTAATTCTATAATTTTAATTATTTTGGTTACATTAGCTCATATCACAACACAAATTAAGTCCACAAAGATTACGTTAACACGTATCATAAATGGTATTACATTTATTTTCACTTATTAAATAATTTATTTAAGTCACTGTATATTTTAGCACGTTTAGCCAATACTACAAAATTTGCGTCTAGGATTTATAAATCGCAATTAATCTTTTTATATATATATATATATATATATACACACATACAGTATATATATATATATATATATATATATATATATATATATATATATACATATACACACACACCTGTATATATATATATATATATATATATATATATATATACACACACACATAATCTTTAATACATTTTCACATAATTTATTCTTTAAAAAACCCACAATGCTGTAAACAAGTTAACAAATATTAGGAACTTACTGTGACATTGAATTTCATCCTTGTTATTTCTAACACTTTTTTATGTATGATATAATGATATCCCCACTGATAGGACATATGTTTTTAAAAAATTGAAAATAGTTTTTTATTAGTGGTGTGTTTGGATGAGTGAGCTCAATAGTAGGATTCGTTTTAAGGATATAATATTATAACAACGCTATGCAAATATGAAATGTTTTTTAAAATGTTTTTAAATGGATACAAATGGTGTTTAAGAAGTTAAAATACAAGGGCAGTACCAGAACAGGTATAAAAGGAGGATCCAAGATCAGATAAGCCATCTTGATAAAGGCTCTATAGCCGAAACGCGTAGATTGCTGAATCTGATTATTGAAATTTAATTTAACCATTACAAATAGTTGAAAACTGACCGATAAGGATCTACAAAGGAGGAGGGTGTCATAATACCCATTGCCCGCATTGCCGGCTGGAGATTTTTTTTAGGTAAAAGAGCTGTTTAACTTAGGGTAATCGCAGTTTTAAAACATTGAGAAACATGTACAGTAAGATTCTGTAGTGTTAAATAAAAGTTTTATTGAAAAATGAAGGTGTTATAGTAATTTTTAATAAAATCGCGATTCCCCCCCCCCCATATCACCCAGCCCTAATGTACATAAAAGACCAAGTTTTAATGCTAAAGTTCAATTTTCTTCTCAGATCTGAAAAAGCTGGGAATTACCTGGTTTTAGGTAAAAGAGCTGTTTAACCCCTTAATGACCGGACCATTTTTCAATTTTCTTACCCTTAATGACAATGGCTATTTTTACATTTCTGCAGTGTTTGCGTTTAGCTGTAATTTTCCTCTTACTCGTTTACTGTACCCACACATATTATATACCGTTTTTCTCGTCATTAAATGGACTTTCTAAAGATACCATTATTTTCATCATATCTTATAATTTACTAAAAAAAAATGATAAAATATGAGGAAAAAAATGGAAAAAAACACACTTTTTCTAACTTTGACCCCCAAAATCTGTTACACATCTACAACCACCAAAAAACACCCATGCTAAATAGTTTCTAAATTTTGTCCTGAGTTTAGAAATACCCAATGTTTACATGTTCTTTGCTTTTTTTGCAATTTATGGGGCAATAAATACAAGTAGCACTTTGCTATTTCCAAACCACTTTTTTTCAAAATGAGCGCTAGTTACTTTGGAACCCTGATATCTGTCAGGAATACCTGAATATCCCTTGACATGTATATATTTTGTTTTAGAAGACATCCCAAAGTATTGATCTAGGCCCATTTTGGTATATTTCATGCCACCATTTCACCGCCAAATGCGATAAAAAAAAAAAAAAAGTTCACTTTTTCACAAATTTTGTCACAAACTTTAGGTTTCCCACTGAAATTATTTACAAACAGCTTCTGCAATTATGGCACAAATGGTTGTAAATGCTTCTCTGGGATCCCCTTTGTTCAGAAATAACAGACTTATATGGCTTTGTGGTTGCTTTTTGGTAATTAGAAGGCCGCTAAATGCCGCTGCGCACCACACATGTTTTATGCCCAGGAGTGAAGGGGTTAATTAGGGAGCTTGTAGGGTTAATTTTAGCTTTAGTGTAGTGTAGTAGACAACTCCAAGTATTGATCTAGGCCCATTTTGGTATATTTTATGCCACCATTTCACCGCCAAATGCGAGCAAATAAAAAAAAAAAAAACTTTACATTTTTCACAATTTTAGGTTTCTCACTGAAATTATTTACAAACAGCTTGTGCTATTATGGCAGAAATTGTTGTAAAAGCTTCTCTGGGATCCCCTTTGTTCAGAAATAGCAGACTTATATGGCTTTGGCGTTGCTTTTTGGTAATTAGAAGGCCGCTAAATGCTGCTGCGCACCACACGTGAATTATGCCCAGCAGTGAAGGGGTTAAATTAGGTAGCTTGTAGGGAGCTTGCAGGGTTAATTTTAGAGATCAGCCTCCCACCTGACACATCCCACCCCCTGATCCCTCCCAAACAGCTCTCTTCCCTCCCCCACCCCACAATTGTTACCGCCATCTTAAGTACTGGCAGAAAGTCTGCCAGTACTAAATAAAAGAGTTTTTTTTTTTAATCGCCGTGGTTTTAAAACATTGAGAAATATGTACAGTAAAATTCTGTAGTGTTAAATAAAAGTTTTATTGAAAAATTATGGTGTTATAGCAATTTTTAATAAAATCGCAATCTCAATTCCCCCCCCCCCCATATCGCTCAGCCCTAATGTACATAAAAGACCATAAAAGACTAAAGTTCAATTTTCTTCTCAGATCTGAAAAAGCTGGGAATTACCTGGTTTTGCAATTTTGCACTCGTCCCGCACAATAGGATGAGTGCGTTTTCGCACACATAACTGTGCAAAAGTTGATGCTTTAAAAGACAAAGGGTGGATCCACCAAATATTGATTTTAGATGTTTTTGTCTGTCCACTCACTTTGCATTTTGTTAATTGATAAAAATAAACTATTACCATTTCTATTTTTGAAAGCATCCTTACTTTACACATGCTTAACACTTTTGCACAGTACTATATATACACAATACATATATATATATATATATACACACACACATACTCACCGGCCACATTATTAGGTACACTTTGCTAATACCTTTTGCCTTCAGAACTGCCTTAGTGGCATCGATTCAAAAATGTGTTGAAAACATTCTTCATAGATTTTGGTCCATATTGACAAGATAGCATCATGCAGTTGCTGCAGATTTGTTGGCTGCACATCCATGATGCAAATCTCCCTTTCCACCACATCCCAAAGGTGCTCTATTAGATTGAGATCTGGTGACTGTTGAGGCCATTGGAGTACAGTGAACTCATTGTCATGTTCAAGAAACCAGTTTGAGATGATTTGAGCTTTGTGACATGGTGAATTATCCTGCAGGAAGTAGCCATCAGAAGATGGGTACACAGTAGTCATAAAGGGATGGACATGGTCAGCAACAATACTCAGGTAGGCCGTGGCATTTAAACGATGCCCAATTGGTACTAAGGGGTCCAAAGTTTGAAAAGAAAATATCCTCCACACCATTACACCACCACCACCAGCCTGAATTGTTGATACAAGGCAGGATGGATCCATGATTTCATGTTGTTTATGCCAAATTCTGACCCTACCATCTAAATGTCGCAGTTGAAATCAAGACTCATCAGACCAGGCAACATTTTTCCAATCTTCTAAATTTTAGTGACCCTATGCGAATTGTAGCCTCAGTTTCCTGTTCTTAGCTGACAGGAGTGGCACCCATTGTGGTCTTCTGCTGCTGTAGCCCATCTGCTTCAAGGTTCAACGTGTTGTGCGTTCAGAGATGGTATTCTGGATACCTTGGTTGTAACGAGTGGTTATTTGAGTTACTGTTGCCTTTCTATAATTTCGAACTAGTCTGCCCATTCTTCTCTGACCTCTGAAATCAACAAGGCATTGTCGTCCACACAACTGCCGCTCACTGAATATTTTCTCTTTTTCTGACAATTCTCTGTACTCCCCAGAGATGGTTGTGCGTGAAAATCCCAGTAGATCAGCAGTTTTTTAAATACTCAGACCAGCCCGTCTGGCACCAACAACCATGCCACATTCAAAGTCTCTTAAATCCCCTTTCTTCACGATTTTGATGCTCGGTTTGAACTTCTGCAAGTCGCTTCACCACGTCTAGATGCCTAAATGCATTGAATTGCTGCCATGTGATTGGCTGATCAACAATTTGTGTTGCCAAGCAATTGAACAGGTGTACCTAATAAAGTGGCCGGTGAGTGTGTATATATATATATATATATATATATATATTATAAGGTGTTAAATATTAACAGTTAATATTGAGTTAACACAATTTAAAAGGGACAGAAACCCCACATTTTGATTTCATGATATGGATAGAACATACAATTTTAAACAACTTTTCAATTTACTTTATTATAAAATTTGCTTCATTATCTTGTTATACTTTGCTGAAGGAACAGCATTGCACTACTGGCAGCTAAATTAACACATCTAGTCAATCAAAAGAGACAAATGTGTGCAAGAACCAATCAGCAACTAGCTCCCACTAGTCTTGGATATATGCATATTCTTTTTCAACAAGGGATACATAGAGAACGAAGCATATTTGAATATAGAAGTGATTACAAGTTTTTAAATGACATGCTCTATCTGAAATAATGCAAGTTTAATTCGGACTTTTACTATCCCTTTAATTTTTCAACACTCAATGATATTTTGAAGATCCCTAGCATGACATTTCAAAATAGTGCTACATTATTGTATTGTGTGACTTCACAGTTAGTGTAAACATTTCTTTACCTTAGCTAATTGCTGTAAATAATAGTAATAAGGGCAGCTCTAGTAAATACAATATTCGGATGATATGGGTTAATTGTATAAAATCAGCTAAAGGATAAAAAAAAAACCCATCCTCATCCTGTCATATATGAACGTGTGAATCCTGCAGAGCACGCGCGTTTCTATCCTGCCAGGACCGAGGTATGTCGTCATCACCCCCGGACTCTGCGTTCCAGCAATGAGGCTCATCGGATGGTGACGTCATCATGGTGTACCGCACCTAGTTTCCTTACTACCAATTTGAGAAGTTACCGAATCAGCATGCCGCCCAAAGGGAAGGGCGGGAAAGGAGCGAAAGGTATGGGGCAGTGTAATAATGCATTACTATTATGTGAGTCGGTTGCTCCAGTAACGTTCACGGTCTGAAACTGATATTAATTATCCAACCTCGCGTTTACTTAATTTTCTCCCTATTTAGACTCCAACGAACGAGTCTTTCATTATGCAATCTATTCTGTATCTTGCTATATTAGTTGTTTTTTTTAATTGAACTGCTTGCTCAAAGAGGTGCCATTTTGACATTTCTTCCCCCAAAGAACCAATAGCAATTCAGTACAGCGACTAGTCTTGGATACAAATGTTGTGAAATACATCCTCCTTCTGTTATACACTAGGGAAGATTGTAAGAATACTAGCAAGATGCCAAAATAATAGTAAATTAGGCTATTCATTTACATTTAATGGGATAATGAAACCCACATTTTTTCTTTCATGATTCAGATAGAGCATGCAATTTTAATTTACTTTCTAATTTACTCAGATTATCACATTTTTCTTTCTTTTGGTATCTTTATTTAAAAAAACAACAAAAAAACAGTATTGTAAGCTTAGGAACTGGCCCATTTTTAGTTCAGCACCTGGGTAGTCTTGCTGATTGGTGGCTACATTTAGCCAGCAATCGGCAAGCTCTACCCAGAATCAAAAATGGGCGTTACGTTCCTTCTTTTAAAATAAATATACCAAGAGAATGAAGACAAATTGATAGTATGAGTAAATTTGAAAGTTTCTTAATATTACATGCTTCATCTGATTCATAAAAGAAAAATTGTTTTCATATCTTTTTAAGCTTCCATGCCCACAGAGTGTCAGGAGCAAAACTAAAAGGTAGGAGGCAAATATTTAAAGGGACACCCGGGTAAAATTACATTTTCATGATGCAGATACAGCATGTAATTTTAAACAACTTTCCAATTTACTTCCATTAAAAAAAAAAGTGCACAGTCTTTTATATTTACACTTTTTGAGTCACCTGCTCCTACTGAGCATGTGCAATAATTCAGACTATACGTATATGCATTTGTGATTGGCTGACTGCTATCACATGGTACATGGGGAGTGGAAATAGACATAACTTTGAAATGTGTTAGAAAAGAATCTACTACTCATTTGAAATTGAGAGTAAATGCTATTGTATTGTCTTGTTATCTTGCATTTGTTGATTATGCAAATCTACTGTGTTTACTGGTCCTTTAAACTTTTGATGTGGTGTCGTTTTAAGAATATTGGTATAAAGTGAGAATTTCTGCCTGCCTCTCTGCAATTCTCTCTTGGATGTCTTCACACTACCTCCAACTCAATCTGTCCAAAACTGAGCTGCTTCTTATCCCCCTCTTCGAGACATCCAACACCTGACATTTATTTGATGGTTGGAGACTCTATACTCAAACCTCACCCCAGGTCCGCTGTCTTGGGGTCACACTAGACTCAGAACTCCCATTCAACCCACTTATACAAGTGCTTACCAAATCCTGCCGTTCACACCTACGCAACATTTTCAGAATTCGTCCCTTCCTTACTCAAAAAAAACTACAAAAATACTTAATTCCCTCATTTTGTCACACATTGATTATTGCAATCTACTCCTAAATGGCCTTCCAAAACACTGCCTCTCCTCCCTCCAATCTATTATGAATGCTTCTGCTAGACTCATCCACCTAAGTCGACGATCTACATCAGCTGCTCCGCTCTGCCAGTCTCTACACTGGCTCCCCATACACTCCAGAATACAATTTAAAGTATTAACCCTAACCTACAAAGCACTCAACAGTCTAACTCCCAACTATATTTCCTCTCTCATTGTGAAATATTCCCCTTCCCGTCCTCTTCGATCAACCTCTGACCTACGTCTCTACACTTCTACTCCCGCCTCCAAGACTTGGCACGTGCTGCTCCTGTCCTCTGGAATTCTCTACCCCGTTCCATTAGACTGTCTCCAACCTTGTATAGCTTCAGACGCTCCTTGAAAACTTACCTATTCAGAGAGGCTTACCATCTCTCCTGCATCTGAACCAAACTAATACATGTACCTGACTCACTGCTGCATATACAAACGATGTAACAAGCTACCCCAACCTTATGTCTCTGCACCCTAAACCTATAGACTGTGAGCTCTCCGGAACAGGGCCCTCTTCCTCCTGTACTCGATTTGTTTAGTTTTGTTATGTTTTTGTATTTTATCACAAGTCTTTGTCATCACTGTACCCAGCGCGACGGAATTTGGTGGCGCTATACAAATAAATAATAATAATAATAATTAAAGGAATTGCCAATGCAAAAATAAAATGTTCTGATTCATTAGAAAATTATCTTTTTGCTCCAGTTGCCCCTGCTTAGTATGTTAACTCATGCAGAGGGGTTTAAAAGCACATTATAGAGCAAAAATGACATGCTCTAATTTGCCTTATTTGAAAGGAAGTCAGTGCTATCATGGCATTTTTATAACCACAAACAGCAGCACTTTGTAAAAGATTAAAGACTTTCATTATCACCAGTTCTAGACTATGCATGATTAAAGTGAATGTAAATTTTGATGCTAAAGTGCCCGGTTTTTAAAAATTCGATTAAAAACGGGCACTTTAATTCATCAAAATTCATAAAAATTTACATTTCACTTGTGTCGTGAAAAAATACTTACCTTTTAATCTTGACAGCCGCTCCAGCTTCCTCTGCCCGTCGGAAAGCCTCTTCCTGGGTCTAAAATGAGGAATCTGGCTTCCTCCAATGACGGCTTAGAATCAGACACTGATTCCCCGGGGGGGGGGGGGGGGGGGGGGTGAAGCCGTGATTGCAGGATGACCGATCCATCATTTCTGATGTCAGAAATGGCTTTGAGATGACCAGGGGAAGCCCCTGTTTTTAATTGAATTTTTAAAACCCGTGCACTTTAGCACCAACATTTACATTCACTTTAAGGGCTTGATGCCCAAAACATTGCTTTGCATGTGGCCCAGATAAACTGGAAATAAAGGTCATTTTAATATTTTACAAAGTTTTGCTGTTTATAAATTGAAGGTTGCACAGCATCCTTGTATCAGTGTGCACTACACAGGAGGTGCTGTGCCTATGGGTGTGTGATATTTAGTCATTTTTATAAGGTAGGTAGGCGATAAGCCTGCCCAGAGGGCAGTCTATTTAAAAAAAAAAATATATGAACCCCAAAGGTAATAATATAAAAAATGTAAAATTACAGAAAAAATAAACAGCTATCTAAAATAAAAAAAATTAAACCTAAACTAATACCACTATAAAAATAAAACACCCCCTAATCTAATACTAAATTACCAATAGCCCTTAAAAGGGCCTTTTGTAGGGCATAGCCTTACAGCTCTTTTACTTAAAAAGAAATTACCAATTACCCCATAACAATAAAAGCCCCCACCCAACCAACCCCCCCAAAATAAAAAAAACTAAGTCTCAAAAACTTAAGCTACTTATTGCCCCTAAAGGGGCATTTGTATGTGCATTGCCCTTAAAAGGGCAATCGGCTCTTTTACAGCCCAAAAAACCCTAATCTAAAAAAAAAAGTCACCCCAAAAAATAAAAAAAAGCCTAAGAATAAGCCCCAAATAGGTATTTACCGTTTCTGAAATCTGGCGGTGAAGGTCTTCCATGCGGCTCTATCATCTTCTATCTTCATCCAGGGCGGTCTTCCCCCGATGAGCAGATCCGGAGCAGCGGTCCTCAGTGGCGTGGAGGCTCCTCTTCATCCGATCTACGTTTTACACTAAAAATTTAATGGAAGGTACCGCATTCAATTTGGGGTACCTTGCATTCCTATCGGCTGAAATTTTGAAATCGGCCAATAGGATTAAAGCTACTGAAATTCTATTGGCTGTTCAAATCAGCCAATAAGATTTCATTAGCTCTCATCCTATTGACTGACTTTACATTTTCAACCAAGAGGAATGCAAGGTACCCAATTTTTAAACAGGTACCTTGCATTTCATCTTCAGTGTGCGGCAACAATCGTACAAAGAGGATCTCCACGCTTGATGGCTCAGCGGTCGCCGGTCTTCTGTTTCACGGTCACCTCCGCTCCAGCTTGGTCCTGGATGAAAATAGAAGAGATCGCCGCGCTGGAAGAAGATATCACCACCTCCAAGAAGCCTTCAAAAGACCTCTGCCGGACTTCAGGAACGGTGAGTACCTATTTTGGGGTTAGACTTAGGCTTTTTTTTTTTATTTAAGATTAGGGATTTAATGGGCTTGTAAAAGAGCTGAATACCCTTTTAATGGCAATGCCCATACAAAATGCCCCTTTAGGGGCAATGGGTAGTTTAGGTTTTTTCAGTGTTAGTTTTTTTTTATTTTGGTGGGTGGACGACTTAGGGCAATGCCCTACAACATTGTAATTTAATGTTAGGTTTTATTTTTAAATTAATATTAGGATTTTTTATTTTAATTGTAACTTAGTTTATGTAATTGGGGTTAATTTAGGGGGTGTTAGGTTAGGGGGCTTAGTAATTTAGTTATTTGCGTTGTGGGGTTTGGTGGTTTAGGGGTTATTAGGTTTATTACGATTTAGGGGTTTAGAGGTTAATATTTTAATTATGTTATTTTCTTTGTTTATTTTGCGGATTACGGGTTGGTTAATTTTATTTTGCGATGGGTTGGCGGTTTAGGTGTTTGTTAATGGTTCCTTTAATAGAGAATTTTATTTTTACACTAATTTCATTTTAAAGGGATATAAATACTACTTGGACATA
>NC_069499.1:613123134-613128134 GCF_027579735.1 Bombina bombina | reverse complement strand
GAGACAAGGTTTGAGATATAGGGGGGAGCAGAGAATTTTGTGTTTAATCCTGGAAGCAAGTGAAGGGATTGGCAGAGAGGTGCAGCAGATGAAGAGCGACGTGTAAGGAAGATGAGCCTGGCAGAGGTGTTCATTATGGATTGTAAAGGAGCTAGGCGGCAGCTAGGCAGACCAGAGAGGATGGAGTTGCAGTAGTTGAGGCGGGAAAGGATGAGAGAGTGGATTAAAATTTTAGTTGTGTCTTGTGTAAGGAAATGTCTAATTTTAGAGATGGTTTTTAAGGTGGAAGCGGCAGGCTTTAGCCAAGGACTGAATGTGAGGAGTGAAAGATAGATCTGAGTCGTGTGACCCCAAGACATCGGGCATGTGGGGTTGGGGTAATGATGGAGTTAAGTTATATAGAAATGGGAGGTGGATATTTTGGAAGAAGGGGGGAAAATAAGGTGCTTAGTTTTGGAGAGATTTAGCTTGAGGTAGTGAGAGGACATCCAAGATGAGATATGAGAGAGACAGTGACACGGGTTAGCAAGTAGGGATGGGCGAATGTTTCGCAACATTCGAAAAACGGCACAAATTTTAACACGTTTGAATCGAATTTCGAATGTTTACATAACATTCTAACATTCGATTTTCAAATGTTCGGTTTTTTAGAATTTTACGATTACATTCGAAAATATTCTTTTCGAAGAATTCGAATTTAGATTGTAATAGTATTTCTAATGCTTTTTCTTTAAATGTAATATTCGAATTATGCAATATTCGAATTCGAAAAATTCGAATGTAGATTGTAATAGTATTTCTAATGCTTTTTCTTTAAATGTAATATTCGAATTATGGAATACGTGTATTCGAATTCGAAAAATTCGAATTTAGATTGTAATGGTATTTCTAATGCTTTTTCTTTAAATGTAATATTCAAATTATTCAATATTCGAATTCGAAAAATTCGAATTTATATTCGAATTAAAAAAATTCGAATTTATATGTTTGTAATAGTATTTCTAATGCTTTCTTTAAATGTAATATTCAAATTATGCAATATTCTATATGGAAACATTCGAAATGATATATTTGTATCTATTATGTATCAATTTACTAGATTCCCGCCCTACCACATGAACTATTGAACTTCTGAATAGTATTTGTTAAATAGAATGTTAAATTCGAAATTTCGAATGTGGACATTCAATATAATTATAAACATTAGAATTTGAAAGTGACATTCGAAAACTCTAAACATTCGATTTTCAAATTTTTTAGAATATTCGTTCTTATCGACATTCGGATTTAGAATTCGAATTTCGGTAATAACATTCGTTCTACATTCGAAATTCGAAAATTTACACATTCGCCCATCCCTATTAGCAAGTAAGGAAATAGTTCTGGGGCAGAGAGGTAGATTTGGGTGTCATCGGCATACAAATATTGAAACCTGTGGGACTTTATTAAGGAACCTAATGAGGACATGTAGATTGAAAAGAGGAGGGGACTGGGGACAGAGCCTTTACGGTACCTAACAGAAAGAGGTAACAGGGCAGAGGATGCCCCAGAGAAGGCTACACTAAAGGTATGGTTAAACAGATAGGTAGAGAACCACGAGAGAGCTGTGTCGCAGATGCCGAAGGAATGAAGGGTTTGGAGCAAAAGAGGGTGGTCGACCGTATCAAAGGCTGCAGACAGATCAAGAAGGATAAGTAGAGAGAAGTGGCCTTTGGATTTTGCTGTAAGTAGGTCGTTGGTAACCTTAACAATTGCTGTCTCTGTGGAGTGTAGTGGGCGAAATCCAGATTGCAGTGGCTCAAGGAGGGAGTTTAATGTAAGGAAATGGGATAGACGTGCATATACTAGCTTTTCCAAAAAAAGAGGGAATAGGCCGGTAGTTGGATGGGGAGGTTGAATCGAGAGAAGGTTTTTTGAGGATAGGTGTGACCAGTGCAAGAGATGAGGGAAATATACCGGTGCTGAGGGAGAGTTTGAAAATGTGTGAGTACAGGGGTAAGGGTAGAAGAGAGGGAGGGGAGTAACTGTGAGGGGATGGGGTTCGAGGGGACAGGTAGTGAGGTGAGAGGATAGTATAAGGGCAAAAACTTCCTCTGTAACAGGAGCAAAAGAACTACATTTCTCCAACATAGGTGTGTCCGGTCCACGGCGTCATCCTTACTTGTGGGATATTCTCTTCCCCAACAGGAAATGGAAAAGAGCCCAGCAAAGCTGGTCACATGATCCCCCCTAGGCTCCGCCTTCCCCAGTCATTCTCTTTGCCGTTGTACAGGCAACATCTCCACGGAGATGGCTTAGAGTTTTTTGGTGTTTAAATGTAGTTTTATTCTTCAATCAAGAGTTTGTTATTTTAAAATAGTGCTGGTATGTACTATTTACTCTGAAACAGAAAGGAGATGAAGATTTCTGTTTGTAAGAGGAAGATGATTTTAGCAACCGTTACTAAAATCGATGGCTGTTTCCACACAGGACTGTTGAGATGAAGTAACTTCAGTTGGGGGGAACAGTGTGCAGACTTTTGCTGCTTGAAGTATGACACATTTCTAACAAGACTTGGTAATGCTGGAAGCTGTCATTTTCCCTATGGGATCCGGTAAGCCATTTTAATAACAAGTTATAAAGGGCTTCACAAGGGCTTTAAAGACTGGTAGACATTTTTCTGGGCTAAAACGTTTGTTTTATAAACATGTTTAATGGTTTGTTACTTTGAGGAGTTATTTTTATCTTGGGAATTTTGATAAAAAAAACGGCAGGCACTGTATTGGACACCTTTTTCACTGGGGGCCTTCTCTAGTCATAGGCAGAGCCTCAGTTTCGCGCCACTAATGCGCAGTTGTTTTTTGGGAAGCAAAGCATGCAGATGCATGTGTGAGGAGCTCTGATTCACTGAAAAAGCGTGCTGAAGGCGTCATTTGGTATCGTATTCCCCTCTGGGCTTGGTTGGGTCTCAGCAAAGCTGATACCAGGGACTGTATAGGGGTTAAATGTAAAAACGGCTCCGGTTCCGTTATTTTAAGAGTTAAGACTTTCAAATTTGGTGTGCAATACTTTTAAGGCTTTATGACACTGTGGTGAAATTTTGATGAATTTTGGACAATTCCTTCATACTTTTTCGCATATTCAGTAATAAAGTGTGTTCAGTTTAAAATTTAAAGTGACAGTAACGGTTTTATTTTAAAACGTTTTTTGTACTTTGTTATCAAGTTTATGCCTGTTTAACATGTCTGTACCATCAGATAGACTATGTTCTGTATGTCAGGAAGCCAAAGTTCCTTCTCATTTAAATAGATGTGATGCATGTGATAGTGAAAATGATGCCCAAGATGATTCCTCTAGTGAGGGGAGTAAGCATGGTACTGCATCATCCCCTTATGTGTCTACACCAGTCTTGCCCACACAAGAGGCCCCTAGTACATCTAGTGCGCCAATTCTTCTTACTATGCAACAATTAACGGCTGTAATGGATAATTCTATTAAAAACATTTTAGCCAAAATGCCCACTTATCAGCGAAAGCGCGACTGCTCTGTTTTAGACTCTGAAGAGCATGAGGGCGCAGATGATAATGGTTCTGACATGCCCTTACACCAGTCTGAAGGGGCTAGGGAGGTTTTGTCTGAGGGAGAAATTTCAGATTCAGGAAAAATTTCTCAACAAGCTGAACCTGATGTTATTACGTTCAAATTTAAATTGGAACATCTCCGCGCTCTGCTTAAGGAGGTGTTATCTACTCTGGATGATTGTGACAATTTGGTCATTCCAGAGAAATTATGTAAGATGGACAAGTTCCTAGAGGTCCCGGTGCCCCCCGAAGCTTTTCCTATACCCAAGCGGGGTGGCGGATATTGTAAACAAAGAATGGGAAAGGCCCGGCATACCTTTTGTCCCTCCCCCTATATTTAAGAAATTGTTTCCTATAGTCGACCCCAGAAAGGACTTATGGCAGACAGTCCCCTAAGGTCGAGGGGGGCGGTCTCTACTTTAAACAAACGCACTACTATCCCTATAGAAGATAGTTGTGCTTTCAAAGATCCTATGGATAAAAAGTTAGAAGGTTTGCTTAAAAAGATGTTTGTTCAGCAAGGTTACCTTCTACAGCCAATTTCATGCATTGTTCCTGTTACTACAGCAGCGTGTTTCTGGTTTGATGAACTAGAAAAGTCGCTAGATAAAGATACCTCTTATGAGGAGATTATGGACAGAATTCGTGCTCTTAAATTGGCTAACTCTTTTACTCTAGACGCTACCCTGCAATTAGCTAGATTAGCGGCGAAAAATTCAGGGTTTGCTATTGTGGCGCGCAGAGCGCTTTGGCTAAAGTCTTGGTCAGCGGATGCGTCATCCAAGAACAAATTGCTTAATATTCCTTTCAAGGGGAAAACGCTGTTTGGCCCTGACTTGAAAGAGATTATTTCAGATATCACTGGGGGAAAGGGCCATGCCCTTCCTCAGGATAGGTCTTTCAAGGCTAAAAATAAGCCTAATTTCTCCAACATAGGTGTGTCCGGTCCACGGCGTCATCCTTACTTGTGGGATATTCTCTTCCCCAACAGGAAATGGCAAAGAGCCCAGCAAAGCTGGTCACATGATCCCTCCTAGGCTCCGCCTACCCCAGTCATTCTCTTTGCCGTTTGTACAGGCAACATCTCCACGGAGATGGCTTAGAGTTTTTTTAGTGTTTAACTGTAGTTTTTCATTATTCAATCAAGAGTTTGTTATTTTCAAATAGTGCTGGTACGTACTATTTACTCAGAAACAGAAAAGAGATGAAGAATTCTGTTTGTATGAGGAAAATGATTTTAGCAACCGTAACTAAAATCCATGGCTGTTCCACACAGGACTGTTGAGAGCAATTAACTTCAGTTGGGGGAACAGTTTGCAGTCCCTTGCTGCTTGAGGTATGACACATTCTAACAAGACGATGTAATGCTGGAAGCTGTCATTTTCCCTATGGGATCCGGTAAGCCATGTTGGTTACGATTGTAAATAAGGGCTTCATAAG